>NC_055980.1:13713251-14013251 GCF_018492685.1 Alosa sapidissima | reverse complement strand
AATACTTGAAGTAGGCTAGTCACGTAAGTGCGCACATACAGTATTTGTATGTGTGCTTCAAATAAACACATTTATCTGTTTTCAACGTAATGTACCAGAATCTGGTTTGCGTTGGAGAGAGAGAGCATGCACAAACTTTATGGCAGGCTACCAGCCAATTCAGTAGGCTAACTCAAGACTTCAAGGCCATCACAACGTTTTTAAGCAACTAACAAAATACTAACATAACAGTGAAGTTAAAGACAGCTACGCCATTTCAGCGCGGTGTATGAGTAGGCCTAAGAGCAAGAAGTTTTATAATGCCCTGGACAGCCACATTCCACTGCAACTATGCGCAGCACTTGCCACTCCGACTCATCAATAAAAACTGCGCGCACACACCAGACCCAAAAGTGCACTTGACTTTACATCATTAAACTATTTCAGTATATTGCTTTTCTGATTGTCAAAACCACACCAGATGGCAAACAATTTCTGAGTAGCCTAACTTATGGTGTCTCCACTCCACAGCAAAAGTGTCCTAACCACAGCTGTTTCTATCTAAGCGACTCCAATAGTGAAAGGATTTCAGTGTCATATTTCGGTGGCACTAGCTAAGCTGTCGTGGAACTCGAGATGACATGTCTACTGATAGGCAACAGGTCTCACCCACACGAAATTCTAATTACAAAAGATGCATCCTACCTCATCTGTCAAAGTCAAAGTCAAAGTCAAAGTCAGCTTTATTGTCAATTTCTTCACATGTTCCAGACATACAAAGAGATCGAAATTACGTTTCTCACTATCCCACGGTGAAGACAAGACATATTTTACCAATTTAAGTCCACAGACAAACATAACATTCAAGTAAACAAAAAAGTAAGTAAATAAGTAAATAAGAGGGCACATATAATAATGAAAAAATAAGAGCAGCAAAATTTGGTTGAAATTGTGCATAGACAGTCAATAAAATACTAGTGCAAAGTCAGGCCAATAAAAGGCTTGGGTAGTTCTGTTTGACCTAAGTAAGAAAGAAAGTGGCATAGTGGTGCAAGTTATGTAAGAGCAGCAGAAGTGTTGTGTTTTCAGGACAACAACACCAAGTTGTAAAGTGTGCAAGTGGAGTAGTGCAGGCGGCCATTGTGGGTCCAATGTCCAGGATGTTATGTAGCTGAGGGTGGAGGGGGGAGAGGAGGGAGAGAGTTCAGCATCCTTACAGCTTGGTGTATGAAGCTGTTGGTGAGTCTGGTAGTGCGGGAGCGCAGGCTTCTGTACCTCTTCCCAGAGGGCAGTAGATCAAACAGATTGTGAGCGGGGTGACTTGCATCACTCACAATTTTGGTCGCCTTGCGGGTGAGGTGGGTGGTGTAAATGTCCTTCAGGGAGGGGAGTGAAGCACCAATAATCCTTCCAGCTGTGTTCACTATGCGCTGCAGGGCTTTCCTGTTGTATTGGAGTTATTCGAAATTGGGCTTTTCACAATCCAACGATATATCCAAAGTGCGAACTAGTTGGTGATGGTCTATGAAAACTGCCAGTATGCACGCTACACCGAGTTCTGACAGGGCTGCATGGCCTAATAAGCAGGCAAGATATAACCCACGATCGCCATGGTTTCGTTGTCAATTCGTGTTTGTGGTAATAATGACAGCAACAATAAAACCATCTGTATCTTACGATCTTCATCATTCTTGACAGATCACCAGCCTCCTCTGGATGGTCATATGCATAGTTAGCCTATACCTTTAGTTTGCATTTACATTTTAAACACGAATCTACTGTCTTTAGGCCTACTGCCGGGAGAGAAAACAATCCTGTATTCTTTTCTGTAGCCTAATTCTGCCTAAGGCTATCAATGAACAGAGAACCGTGTTGGCTAACAATTTATTAAATACTCCTGTTATTGTCGTCAACGACGTCGCTGTAGGCTAGCCTAATGCCTTTTCGCCTTCTGCTTATGATGATTCAGTCTTTTGAATTCGTTTGGCCTTGCCATGCAGTTGTAGGCTACAACGTGCCATTTCCTTCATGTGTTCTATCAAAATGTTGTATGCCCTCATGGACAGTAGCTCCGTGATGTCTGCATCTTTCCAGGTCGGTGATTTTCTGGACAGTACTATGCCACTCCATCATAACACTGGCATTTAAGTCAGATTTAACCACATGGACGCACAAAAGAAACGTCACCAACACGCCCTCTCACTAGGTGTGAATTTTAACCACATGTTCTACTCCTCATTCAGACACAGCACATTTACATAATGTCCAGAGGAAATACTAGGGGGGGAGTAGTACAACAACCGGCTAAATTCGGACTTCCATATGACCGGTTATGTCGTTCAGATATACGGCCCCACCGTTTAACATCGGCAGAACCTCCGGTCTTACACGTATGTCTGAAAGCGCTTTCTGTTACATTGCTCCGGAACTGTTCATCGCAGCAAGATGAAACTTTTATTGCGTGACAGAGAAGAAGTGGGGCTTTCCAACGAGACTGCACACTTGTCTGTACGATTAAGTATGAAAATAAAAAAAATCATGAAATTAAATCAAATGTATTACTCTAGTTTGAATTACACGTGAACCCGTGATCGCATAGATATGGCAAGCATACCAGATGAAAGAGGAGACACAGAGCTATCCATTGGTACCAAGTATATCGATCCTTCTGGGTTATAAAAACAGACGAAGTGACTGCAAAATAATTACGCCATGTTGAACAACCAACAATGCTCGTTTGAATTACTCATGAAATCGTGATCTGATAGATATGCCACACATGTCAGATAAAAGAGGACACGGAGCTATCATTTGATATCATTTACATCCTTCTGGGTTATAAAACAGATGAAGTGACAGCAAAATAATCACTTCATATAGCTCGACTTATCCCATGTTTTTGTGTGTTTTTGTGGCAAAGCATGCTCATAATCCAAAGCTATCATGTGCTTCTCTATGGCAAAGCATGTTCATAATCCAGTTTTGAGATCCTAGCAAATTCCTGCATGGCATTCAATTCAAGGCACACATTGTATCCCAATTTGTTTGACACAGAAACACTTTTTTGCCTTTACTTTGTTCATGGCAATGTAGTAGAGAATCATCATGAGTGCACACACAGGCTAACATTCAGGCCAAGTCAGGTCAGATCAGTTCGTGTCACAGATATGGAGCACAGAAAGGTCATTTTTCATCACTAAATAAAAAATGGCATTTATTTCTGTAAGGTGTACACCACGTCTGTAAATTGCTCAGCCCCAAAGTCCTCCACCATGGTTGTTATATTTCCAGATTCAGGACAGTCTGGCCTAAACATACATGAAAGTCATGTCCAGCTGGCAGCTTGCTGTGGTGAAATACATTTTAAAATGTAAGAATTGTATAATACGCCTTTTGTCTTTGTATTATTTCAAAGTCAAATCAATGCAAGTACTAATACAGGGCTCTACAGTGCGCCCATTTCACTCGCACATGCGAGTAAAAATGATGCCGTGCGAGTGCAAAAAAATATTTAGGCGCACTGGTGCGAATGACTTCTAACCATGTCAATGTTTGTCTACAAAATACACCGCAACATCGAGAAACATTACTGGTGCAAACCATAGAATCACGTCGCGAATGCAGCATAAAAACTACACCTCCCATCAACGTTAGCAGTTTCGCGTTGTGAAAGTAGTCGCTTCTATCGCTAGTAGTCGCTTCTATCAAATCCAAGAGCGCGCAGAAAAAGCGGAAAGTTAGACTAGCCAGCCAAGATGCAAAGATTGAAGAAATTAGTTCTTCTATCCACCGAATTCATTGGATATAGGAGGAACAGGATGAGATTCTGAGAATGCAGTGAGAGAAGGAAAGGTAACCTAACATGCCTTTTAGCCCAGCTGACGTATTGGCTGCAATATGCAAAATATAGCTGTAGCGAACCGGCACAAAAGTAGCCTCCCGTAATACTCCCATTTTATTCAAAGGTAGAACGCTACTGACAACTCCAGGCTTCCACGCATGCTTGTTTGTTTACACCGAATACAAGCTGAAGTGCAAAACGAAAGTCTCAATGCAGATATTTCAAATAAAAACTAAAAGTATAAAACATATATCCTTGATTAGCCTATGTTGGGTTTTGTGGAAGAGAAAATGGACTGTTTTAGTTGTAGTATTAGGCATATGTAGTATCACCATGGGCATATTTGGTTTAGCTATAGATGGATTCACAAATAAATAAATTAGCCTACATTTGGCAGGATACTTAATATACAGGCTAAATGCAAATATGGCAATGTATTATATTATTTTACACTAACAAAATGTAGGAAAATAGAACAGACTGAAAATAAAGTAGGCACTGATCTTTAAAATCCTGTTTCCTGTAGCCTAAATGTTGTCAGTCATTCTTAATATTCGCAATTGGTGCACTGGCATGTTTAACTGTTAGCTGCAGTATAATGTTAGATTATGTGTAAGTTAAGTACAGAACTGACTGTGCGCCCAAATTTTTGTCTGTGCTCCTAAATTTTTTAACTTGGGCGCACAAGTGCTCCTGAAAGAAAATGTTAGTGTAGAGCCCTGATTTAATATATGAAATGGTGACAGATCTGGGTAGCCTAGACTGTGCTGAAAAAATATAGCATGTGTAAATGGCACTTACAATGGATAAATGCTTATAACTTATAAAGGTAGTGAGAATGGCCAAAAATAGAGTAGGGCTCATAGGGCTTAATAAAAAAATTGTGTTTATTTCCGTAAGGCACACACCACATATTTTTCACTTTTGCTCAGCCCCAGAGAATCCCTCCACCATGGCAATGATATTGCCAGATTCAGGACAGGACAATATATACAGGGTTCCTACAGGTTTCTTCAAGTCAAATTCAAGTCTTTTTAAGACCATTTATATAAAAACGTAATACCTATTTCACGGCCTATTTCACAGACCTACCGGCAAAGAAAAACAAACAAATGAAAATATGGACTTTGTAAAGCATTATGGAAGAATGGTAACATTGTATCATAGTAGTGAGTACTTACGCTACAACACCACAGCACAGACACAGACAACAAGCCAAACAGAGGTGTGAAAAATCAAACTACATGTATTAATATAGCATGCACCTTTTTGCCAGATGTCACAACAATAGTCACCTCTTTGGAGGCTAGCTGCAGTTATCTGTACCCTTTTGTCGAATGTCCATCTTTGCCTTTACAATTTTCCTTCATTCACTTAAACATAAGGTGCTGTCTGATTACTGTTTTAGCCAAAATTGTGCAAAGTAAAGAGGCATCATACAGGCCCCTCTGATTGGACAGTCTATCAGTCAACCCCCGGGCACAGTCATGCCAAACAAGCATACACAAAAGTTTCAAGAGTGGGGGATGGAGTAGAAGATGGAGACAAATTGATTAATGTGATTTATTTTCGCGGAACGGATGTACAGGACTGAGCGGCGGTCATATTTTGTACCGCTATGTGGTACATCTAGTTATAATCACTATAATCTTCATTACCAGTAGCATACTATCATCATGGGGAGTTTTCTCTCCCAACGTTTGAAATTGTTTTACGCTGTGGCTGTAGTGCAACTGGCTACAGCGCCCATACCACATTTGGGACTATGTGCTCACGGGGACCTGGGTTCGAGACTGACCCAGGACATTTCCCGATCCCACCCCATCTCTCCCTTCCTTGCTTTCTGTCACTCTCTTCACTGTCCTGTCGCATTAAAGGCATAACCCCCCCCCCCCCCAAAAAAAAAGAAAAAAAAAGAAAGAAATTGTGTTACCTACCTCAGGCCCCCGGAGGTCGCCTATTGGTTCATTTGGGTATAGCTGCATAACCGCATCCCAGGTCAGTGCCTCTCGAAGACAACCAGCCTGTAGAGCCAAACAAATCAAATCACATCAGCTACCACAATGTAGCATACAGTACACACTAGGGATGGCCCGATACCGATACTGGCACCGGGCCAATACTGGGCTCATGTACCCGTTAAAATTCCCCGATACCACCCACCAATACTAATTAATTACACAGTTTCCCCTAAATCATAGTAGCTTAGTTGCTGCTCTCAAGAAACTGCCTCTACACTTTCATGAAGCCTACGTGTGACGCTTATTTCAGTCTCGCAAACATACAACTAGCTAGATTCATGTATCTGCATTGAATCTATGCAGCTAATACCCTCACACATATGGTTTTCCGTTTAAACTATAGCGCAACTAAACTATGCATGTGGCTTACACTTACAGTACACATACACTTAAAAAAAAAATCATCTGTTTATTGTAGGCTACATAAAATGAGTAGATGCATCGCCTTCTGATATATTGTGTCAATAAATCACCATCAATCTTTGCATTAATAGATAAATGAAAGTGACAACCTCATCTGTCATATCTGGGATAACCGGCTGTTTTTAACTCTGACGACTTTAGCACCACTGCCTGTCAAAATTGATTGAAAATAATCCGTGAACCTTAAAATCAACCTTCGACGAGTGTCGTGACACATTTTATAGGCTATTTGGAGTGAATATCCAAGACTAGTCTAGCTCTTGAAGAGGTTATAGCTATAGCCTATTAGAAACGAGTCAAACCAAGGAAGATAGTGGGCTGTATTTTGCACTCTGGCGCTTGGCGTAAAACTCGTTTTCCACCCGGCGCCAAGTTTAATTCGGTATTTTGCACGTTTATTTTTTAAACAATGCGCCCAGGGGTGTGGTAATTAACAACCTAGGGAGTGGCCTGGCGCATTGTCTAAAAATCGCTATTGTACACCTGGTCAGAAGTCTATGGCGAGTTGTTTATATGTTATTTTAAGAGCGCATTGTCAACAGTCATATTGACGGGTGCACAACGCACCATCCTTCTATCATCCATGAACACACACCAGTGCACGTCCAGGCAAAACATTACAAATTGCACGATTACAATGGGAAACATAATTAGAATAAAGATATTACGAAATACTGTACATCTCATGATGAGTAGTTATTCACCATCATTTGCAATTAGAGAGGCGAGAGACACGTATGGAGCACAGCTGAAGACGCACTGTCACAAGATATAAGCAACTCCTCTGCAGGATAAATGTTGGACTAGACATCCTACTAAATTTGAATAAGCTTTTGACGAGTGACGATGCGCTTTTGACTGTCATGATAGGGCCCAGTAGCTTTGGTTAGGAAATTAAACCGAGTGTCTGTAGGCTATGTAGGACCGAACCACGGCAGACTTTGTGACAAAAGTTTCATCTAAGCATTTATTTTGCCTTTAAAGTCATATTTCGAGGTTGTTTTTCAGTCAGTGTAATATTTCGCTGAGAGATGCATTAGAGGTTAAGGATTGTATTTGTAGTCAAATTATAATACAAAAATAATATTTTAGGATTGTTTTGACCCTCTCTCCTTTCAAATCACTATATCTCCGAATTCATTTTAGTGACATAGGACTCATTTTGCCGTGGCACGCCCCATTTGTGAACAATATAGTTGGTTTCTATTTGTCTTTGTACATATCCTACTGTAAATAAAACCGTAATGTGGAATTACAGAGTTTGTGACTTGCTTTTGTTTCAGTTGTGTATTTAGGCTAAGTTGTAGCCAGATAGCTCGCTATAACTGTGTAGCCTGGCTACATTACATTACAATTACAATAATTTTTATCAGAGCTTCCCCTATTCCAAAGAGCAGCAAGCACCACTGACACATACACACAGTGCAAAAAACAAAACACATAGATATATTCACATATAGATACAGGGAGATCAATATATTGTGTACTGCAAGTATACTATTGTATCCATTACAGTATACTCCCTTTTTCAAACAAGTACACACAAAATGTTCTTAACCTGACGCATGGTGGTATTATAAGAATAGTCGTTACGACCAAATGTCTCCCAGACAATGAAGTTAGCATCGACGGTTTTGACAAATGTGTCTCCATCATACCTTTAGAGAAAAAGACAACAAACTCCATTTATATTTGGAAGGTTGCGTCCAAAATGCTATATCTCCGTTTTTAAAAACATTAAATAGTTTAATTATGTATTTCAGGCAATATCAATCAAATTGCACAACTGGGCAGTAGGGGCAGCCGTGGCCTACTGGTTAGCGCTTCGGACTTGTAACCGGAGGGTTGCCGGTTCGACCAGTAGGCACGGCTGAAGTGCCCTTGAGCAAGGTACCTAACCCCTCACTGCTCCCCGAGCGCCGCTGTTGTTGCAGGCAGCTCACTGCACCGGGATTAGTGTGTGCTTCACCTCACTGTGTGTTCACTGTGTGCTGAGTGTGTTTCACTAATTCACGGATTGGGATAAATGCAGAGACCAAATTTCCCTCACGGGATCAAAAGAGTATAAATACTTATACTTAATTTGATTGATATTGCCTGAAATACACAATTAAATATTGTTTTGATTGAGTAAAGATAAATCAAATAACAATACCCAATTACAGTTCTACTGAAATGACTTGGAAAACAAAATGTGAAAAAAAAAAAAAAACATTTATGAAAGTTCATTAAAATGCTGGATATAGCGTTTTGGAACCAAACTCTTCATTTGTTCTCATGTCATATTGTCAATACTTCAAAACATATACAGTAATATGGTGTCAATTTCATGTCTAATGTATTGAGGATCAAAACCAAGTTTATAGAATGTTATGTCTTAGTTACAGATTCTGAGTTTACATTCTCAGATTCTGAGTTTCGATTCTCAATACATTAGACATTAAATTGACGCCATACAGTAAGTCCCAAAATTGATACTTGATTTATTAATGCCATCAACTTACAGCTCCAAAACAGGTTTGAACACAGACTGGTAGTGCATTTTGAACACACAGCCATAATTATTCCAGTCATATTCCACAACCTATCACAGGGAGACAAATTGTAAGTAAATAATGTTGTTATTAAGTATAGGAACGTGACATATTACCAACCGTCACGTATGTCCAACCTCTTACGTGTATGTGTCACTTAATATTCATTTCTATACAAACCAAGACGGCGGATTCCTAAAGAAACGCAAGCACCCACACCATGCGTTTATCTAAATTAGCTATGTACCAAAAATTACATTTTATCGTGACTCGAAGATCTGTAAACAGTGTTGTAAGGCTGCGTGTACAAATCCGCTTGGAGCTCCAGTGGAATTTTGAATTGCTGACGAGAATTCTCGGGCTAACCGTTGATGTGCTGTGAGAATGGTTGGGAATAAGCACCCACCAGCCCAGCACTAAACTCCGAGCGTGGTAAACAAAATTGGATATTTCAGGCAGTAAAAGCCCCGGTAAGAACCAAACTAGATTTTGTTCAAATCTACACACCTATGGCTACTGAAATATCTAAGGTTAATTTAGCAAATGTTATTTTGAAGTATTAAAAAACATTGTTGTTTTAGAATTTTCGAACGAAATGGTTGGTAATTAGCAGGTTTACGATAAATTATATTGCAATTAAGCTGTTTAAGTTGTATTATTGTTTCTGATATGACATTGAAATTTATTAGGGACAAATTAGTTCTCAATAGTTCCGAAATACCACTTCAATAAATTCCTTTGGCCAAACAGTGTATATAACATAATTTGATTAATGGACACCAATTCTCAACTCCACCGCTTATGAAATTTCTAATGCAGACATTTAATTTTATATTTATTCTTCATAATTTAACAGGAAAACTAGATTTGACTACACAGCTTTTTAGTGCTTTTCATACTTACTTTTGAATATGAGGTCATTTTTTTTCATCCTCTATTTTTTGTTTAAGCCTACACATCTCCATTTTATTATTTTTCATAAATATATTTATATGTTGTTACTCTTCCACACAACTCACCACATCATCAGCTTGTGGAGTCCTTAACACAGACCTGCATCAATCCCCCAAAAGGTTAATAACATGAACAAATCAAATTTTACATGGTACATAAAGTTGACCTAAAACCTGATTTAAGCAAAAATACAGAGAAAATATCCAATATCCATATTCAACATTGAGCATGAATGAGCCTTTAAACTACTTGTCATATCACATGCAACATGAAGGGAGATTGCATTTCTACATGCTTTATTTAATTAAATTCTGTTTTTGTGACAGTGGCACATTACCAAGGAATGGTGTAGTTATGGAAGGTGTTCATTTCGCACTCCATACCCCATGGCCTGCAACACAAAACAGAGAGGATGAAAGCAAAACCTGAGGAGATGTGACTGCAAACCTGGGACTACAACTACACCTACTACTATTAACAACAACAGCAACAACTGAGCATCACAGCCATAGGCAACGCATTACTCAAGTTCTTACCTAGCAACACGAATGTGTCGATTTGGTGGGCAGCCAACTCTAAAATAAGACACCTGTAAAAACAGAATCAGACATTAAGTGTTCTTTTGTTCTCATTCAGAGAACCAAGATTAAACAGATTAAAAGTTAAATTAAATAAAAATAAATTACTAATTGATGAAGCTAGCTATTTACACAACAGCAACACGGCTCCGAAATTATGCAAAATAAACCGGAGCCAGCACTTTCATGTTATGGACACTGGACATGGATGTAGGTTAGGTTACAACATGGCTCCCATGAGTCACGTGATAGCCTCTAAACCAATCAAAGGGCAGAAAAGTTAAAACCAGGTTGGATAAACAACGGCATGCCAGCTTACACATCGGGAAAGACACAAGTAATGCTGAATGATATATACAGGTCTTCAGCAACATTTGTTGGTACCCTCCCATATTATTGAAAGAATGCTTAATTTCTTCCATGTACATTGGTATGTAATAGAGTAAAGCTATCGTGGGCATCCTTGGCCAACTGGTTAGGAAATCTGACTTGTGTCCGAAGGATGGCAGGTTCGATCCCTGACTGGTAGGAAAAATGTGGGTGGGGGGAGTGAACAGTGCTCTCCCACATCCACGGATGAGGTGCTCTTGAGCAAGGCACCTAACCCCAAACTGCTCCCGGATTAAGGCTGCCCACTGCTCCGGATGTGTATGTGTGCTCCTAATGTGCTCACTGCTCTAAGAGTGTGTGTGTGTGTTTGAATGGGTGTACACTGTGTGTGGGTGTGTGTTGTACACTACTCCTGGATGGGTAAAACGCAGAACACAAATTCCTTGTATGCAAGTATACTTGGCCTATAAACCTGATTTTCATTTACATTTAAAGCAATGCAAGTTTGAAAAGAGTGAAGAAACAAAGGATGGGAACTAAATTTATCTAGAAATGTAATTCCAAGGAATTATCAGTGCATGAAAATACAAAAATGCAATGTAAAATATCATATAAGTATAAGTATAGTATAAGTATATATACTCTTTTGATCCCGTGAGGGAAATTTGGTCTCTGCATTTATCCCAATCCGTGAATTAGTGAAACACACTGCACACAGTGAACACACAGTGAGGTGAAGCACACACTAATCCCGGCGCAGTGAGCTGCCTGCAACAACAGCGGCGCTCGGGGAGCAATGAGGGGTTAGGTGCCTTGCTCAAGGGCACTTCAGCCGTGGCCTACCAGTCGGGGTTCGAACCGGCAACCCTCCGGTTACAAGTCCAAAGCGCTAACCAGTAGGCCACGGCTGCCCCTAAAGAGACAAACTTCAGCTATCTCGCCAAGCCTCCCTGATACTAGGAAAGTAACCTTAACCCTAACCCTAACCCTTGCCTAAACCTACATAATCCATTTGTAGTCAGCAAGAAGCATTAATATTGATGCCCTGTGTTGATGCCCGTCAGAGAACTCTAATCACTAACTATTTGCTCGCACTAGCAACACCGATATAATTATATTATTTAAAATGTGAATTTAGAATTTAACACAGATTCTCTTGTGTTCACTGAGAAATACACTCACCCTCTCCTTTGGCAGGTTGCATCTGTTTTCGATCAGGTTGGGGACGATCTCCACTCTCATCATCCCCACTGAGTTGATCCTGTGTGGTGAATAAAAGAGTCCAGGCACTCTGGGTCCAATGCTTTCAATACTATAAATTATTATTACTATTATCAGACATTTTTGAAGCCACTATGCATAATTGTTTTTAACAGCCTGGCCCACATCTGAAATCAACTTCATATGGTGTTTTTTAGCCTATATACACACCACATCAGTAAAATAAGCAGTCCAGGCCATGGTTCTCTAGCCTGGGTTTCCCCATGCTGCCTTGTGCGCGATTTTATTCGCGCTGCTAGGCAGCCTGGATTCCATGGACCCGATTTTCACCTCAACGAAGGAACCAATCACAGAACGGAGGGGGGACAGCAAGACGATGACGACGCCTATGCGACACACTGAAGTGGCTATGAGCTACGTACAGACGCATTTGATAGACATTCGTAGCGCCCAATAAACGGCTCTAGGTTATCGGCTCTGCTACCGCGGTGAAAGACTGCTTCGGCCAAGGCCTGGGATTAGTGGGAGCCTGATGGGGAGGGAGACGTTTACCGTCATAGATGTCCCTAGTCGCCCCGTCTGTATCCTGAGACTCCTCTGCGTGGGGGCAACGTCCATGTGGCCTGACGCCTCGGCCCCCTGTGAGTCACTAAGCTTCGGGGTCTAGGTCGGACGACGCGGCGACGCGTAGGCGCCTTCGTGGGTCCGCTCTGCTTCGTGCAATGCCCACAGCCCTCCGGAGAGTTCAATCCCTCCAGCGCGTGCTGTACGCCCAGGCAAAATATGTAGAAAGAGTGAGAATCTCTTGCCGATATCATGAAACTGCACGAGGATGAGGTAGATGGCTTTTCCATCGGAAGGAATGAACCCGCTTCGCAAGTGACCACTGAAGTGGGAAAGAGCTCGCCTTTACGCGTAAGCCGAAACTTTGGTAGAAGTGGAGATATATCCAGTTTGTTCGCGTGAGCGAATCAATTGGACCTTCTATTGACAATGTGATAACCACAAGTCAATCAACTTGGAAGTGATACCGCGCTCAGCTCGTAGCACTGTCCCCTCAGAATTCCGGCACTGTCCGACATTCAGCGCGAGGGCCTCGCGGTTCGCTGTGAACAAGAGTCGATGCAGCCTAGAAGCTGGTGTAGTAGCCTGTTGGTGCCGTGAGCTGCGCAGTTGAGCTTTGCGTTGTTCACGGAAAGAGAACAACAATGTTGGATACGAGTCAGGTGCGGGATTATATAGGGTGGGCGGTGTTATCCTGACTCGGTCTGCCATTGGCAGACGTGATGCTATTGTGGCTTCCGTTGAATTTACATTACATTTAGCAGACACTTCTTGACCAAAGTGACTTACATATGTCAGCTATATTACAAGGGATCACATTGTCCCCGGAGCAACTTGGGGTTAAGTGCCTTGCTCAAGGGCACAACGGTGGAAGCCGGGAATTGAACCGACAACTTTCAGGCTACTGCACGCTAGCCCAGTTCCTTAACCACTACACTACCACCGCCCCAATTTACTTTGAATTTACTAGTTTTGAATATTTAATTTTCAATCTTTCCCTATCTTTCCAGCTGACATTTCAGATGTCTGCGCTTACACCCACTTTCACTTTAGAATGGCGTGAATGATTGAGGGATGAACCGTGACCACAAGTTTCAAAATAAAAGCGATAGTTTGTTTATTTTCTGAAGAGACATATTTTCCTCTTGGGCTCTAAAATATCATGGTCTGTACGAAAATTAATTGACGTTATGGTATCCATTAATTCTATCAAAGGAAAAAATAAGACCTTGTGAATGAAATTCAAGACTTTGTAAACAAAATTCAATACTTATAAATAACACCATATGATCAGCAACATATCCAAACAAAGCCTATACTTTCAATATTACAACAGTTCCGTCATACCTCAATACTACAACTATCAATTATCAAAGGCAAGGATGCACTCACATTTGTTTCAAATAGTTGTATGTGTAGTCCTTCGCTTGCTTCACTTTGAAGGTCTAGATGGGGAAAACACAAAAAGGATATGTGACTGAGGAATGACTTATTATGACTACAGTTGACTGGCTGAAATCTGATTCTGGCTAAAGGCTGTGGATGCTTGAGTTCAACAGCCAAATAGACCTTTCCAACTCAGCCCCTTTGGTTGCTGTTGCTAAGGTCCCACAAGCTTTTGCAGTGGTAAGGTTTTTTTTTATTTTACTCCCTCTACACTAATGACTGCACCTCAAAGAGCCCATCTGTAAAACTCCTGAAGTTTGCAGATAACAGCACCATCATTGGTTTGATCCAGGATGGTGATGAGTCTGCTTACAGGCAGGAGGTGGAACAGCTTGTCCAGGGGTACAGTCAGAACCACCTGGAGCTCAAACCCAAGAAGACTGTGGAGATGACAGTGGACTTTAGGAGAAGCCCCCCCCCCCCCCCCACCCCCCACCTTGCCATTCACAACAACACAGTGTGAATTCCTTTAGGTTCCTGGGATCAACCATTTCACAGGACCTAAAATGGTCTCCACATTGACGCTATCCAGAAAAAGGCCCAGAAGAGGTTATACTTCCTGAGACAGCTAAGGAAGTTTAGGCCCCATCCACGAAACCGCACTTTTTTGAAACCTGGTCCCAGGGTGAAAAAATCTGAAACCGTAGCCCTTGTGAGTTAATTTGGACGGCGAAACCGCATACTTGCGTATTGATGATGTCATCGCCACACCTCAGCTGCCCTGGACTTGACACTTTTTATTGCCTAACAATAGTTTTCATACATGACATTACCTACGATTACACTCAGTAGGATAATTATCACAACTGGTGCTGCGCAGCGCCAATAGCTTATGACTTGGTGGACTGAACAGTGTTTTTCCCGGTGTTTTTTTGATGCATTCTAGCTACTGTCTAGTCAGAAGTTATTAGGGAAGTGCGGTGTAAGTTTAAATTAATTTGTGGGTAGTGCCGGTGTCATTCATTTATTTTACATGTCTTACAACATAAATAAATGCATTCATAGTCTAGTGAAGTCAGATATGAGCATACAAAGAACTCATGTTAAGCCTATGGTAGATGTGCACTAAATGTGAATGCGCGATTTGATGCAGGCAAAAGTATCGACTGTTATCGACTTGTAACGAAGGTATTATAGCAATATTATTATAATGTGGCGACGGAATAGTCTAGAACTTGGGTAGGCCTAGCGTTTAGTAGCCTATGCACTTGTGGTGATAGCCAAAACTAATGTGAATCGCGGACTAGCCCACAACCAAGGAAAGTAAAGGAGATTATTTGTACCTGCGTTAGCCAAATAAAGGACGGGACTGCACCCTTCACAAACCGTAAAAATGAAGTTTATTAGTTTTACAGTTGACAGTTCACTATCAGTCCACACAAACAATTCTGGTTTCCTTGCACTAGCCATTTATGTCGTAGCCTACTCTGTCTGTTTGTATAGCCTACAGCGCGCAAGCTTTGGTCAATTTCTGTAACAAACAGTGCCACCTATAGGCCTGGGATATGAAGTAACGTGTTGAGTCGTGTTGAGATGGATCCGTTTGGACGCAAATATTCTTGATACGGTTCCAGGGAAGACAGAGATCGGTTTGGTACGTGTGGACTAGCCCTTAATCTGCCTAAGGAGCTGCTGACCACTTTTTACGGACAATTAGGCCTGCAGAGAGGATCATTGGAGCTGACCTTCCCTCCATCCAGGACCTGTACCGGTCCATGGTCAGGAAAAGGGCAGCAAAACTGTTCTCAGATGCCTTCTGCTAACTGCATTGAGTTACAAATTCTGAATATGTCTTTTCATTATTCTACCTTGCGTCTTTTAAATTATTCTTTATTTTTAAATAATTTTACCTTTTATGTTTTCTTTATTATTATGATATTTACTTTTTAAACTATTCTTTTACTATTGCCCTTGTATGCTTTTATTTACTATTACTGTTTGCTTTTGTTTATGTAAAGCACATTGAATGATCTGTGTATGAAATGCGCTATATAAATAAACTTGACTTAACTTATTCTGCTGTAGGTTGTTATCTATAACTATAGCCCATCTGTGACTGATATCTATGTACCACCAGAGCCACCACTAATAGCATAGCAACTTCAATTGTTTATGGGCCAAAATTTGATTATTAGTATTACATGATTGACAGGTCGGAAAGGTCCATTAGCCTACTCATCCCATTTCAACTTTTGTTAATTCCACAGCCAACTACATAATTTTCAAATACAAGAACGTATATATTCAAGGTCTCTATTTGTATAATTTCAATGGTTTCGTTTATGCTCTCACCACGTTTACTGTGAAAATGGTGTGGACAAAGTCAAAGTCATTAGAGAAGTGGAAGTCCAGCAGTCCCACATTGCTCCTCAGCACTTTCACATTCACGCCTTTTCCTTCAGGATAGACCACCTGTGCCCAGAAGACCTCCTCCTGCCCTTTGTCCATGTAGTAGCTCTGTTTGTTCATGCTGTGTTCAAATGTGACATAGGGACAATCATGAAGGGTCACGCCCTTCATGGCGCTTAGAACCTCCATCTGCAAAGGGTAACGAAGTAACTCTATGCCGTTTGAGACCAAATTCACATATATGTGCTCATTATTCTGGTTCACATAGAGAGCGCCTTCTTGATAGTACGGAACCCAGTGTGGCAGAGAGATCAGCTTAGACACACCGAACTTGCAGAAGAACATCTGGTTGTTTGCCATCTTTACCACAAGGTTCCACTTTTGATCTAGATATAGGAAAGTTTGTTTATTACCTTAAAAAGGTTGGATGACTTTTATTCTGCAAAAAAAATATTTTGTATTTATCTGGTTCAAAATATTAATGACTTAATATTATCTCCATAAAATATATAGTATCTTATCCATAAATTGATTTATACATATTGTATGAAAACACATAACGGCAGCAGATTTAGGAGACCATAATCAGACAAAACCTGGAGACTCACCAAGCACTATTTCCTGTATCCAGCTACCTGAAGCAGCTGTGCGGTCACCAAAATTGGGCAACTTCAGTGTTCCCCATCGGTTGTCATCATAGAAACTGTACCAAAGCGCAGTGCCATTCCACAGCAACAGCGACTCCTTGGCTGATTGAAAGAAGCGCATGTGTAAGACACCTGAGGGGATGTCTTGAGGGTAAGGGAATTTTGTTAGAAAGGTGCTAATGGTTCCGCGTTTTGTCATCAGATTGTACATAAGTAGTTGGAGATCGCCGTATATGTCCATAGTCACTACAGCAACCACAGCTGGGTCTGAGCCAAAAGCCACAGTCATAAAGTTGACAGCAGGTATTGTAAATAGCTTTTTTGAGTAAGTCCCTCCTGCACGATGGGATGTGATCCGACTACCCCCCAAATACAGAGTGTCCAATTTCCAAAACAGGACATGTCCAAAATCCACTCCTTCCTGAACAAAGTAAAGAAAGCAGAAATATAAAAATGTATCTTTCTTTCTGACAAAGTAAAATAACATTTGAAGTACAGGTGGGGTTAGCAATACTGGATAAAGATTGTTGATATTTAAACAATTCTATAGTTCTGCCCTCTCACAGCCATTCCCATCTCCCTTTACACCAGCATTAACATCACCTGTTTGGAATTAGTAGTTTATTTATGGATGGATCCCTGTGTTTGTTTCCCATTTACAAAGGTGTATGAACACTGCCCCTCCCCCCCCCCCCCCCCAGAATGGACAGCTAGGAGGATATATTGTGTGTGTGGGTGGTGTGAGGATATATTAACTGAATGTGAAAAAAGTAACTTGGTAACCAGACAAATCTTAGAGCATGGCAAGTCTGAACACTCCCATTGAAAATGATTTCCAAAATCACAGGAACTAATCACACAATCGCAAGTATGGCGCAGGCTTTGTACGATGACAGGCAAAGGAGGGCCACTTGTGTACAAGCATGTATTGAAACTGCATTTAAAGACAGCCCGGAAGGTGCACTCAATGAAAGACGATGAAAGAGTTGAGTGTGGAACAGTGGACACTTTTCAGCCTCAACAGACGCCATCTTGGCTACATAGCGGAAGGGGAGGGAACATTTTGAAACTTTGCGATTGATAATCGCGGTTGAGAAATCTGGAGCAGCAGCAGTGTAAAATACACCTTACAGATGTATAATCAAGTTATAACATAAACTGTTCATGTTTTGACACAGTATGACCATGTCATTGTCGAATAGAGGACACTAATAAAGTTATATTTCTTATATATTTATTATTTTATGTTGTGATCTAGTCTAAGTGAATTAACGCACAAAAGGGTGAATGATGGTAGTGAATCATTTTAGATGCCTACAACACCAATCCTTACAGGGAAAAAATACAGAATTTCGAAGGGACCATGGTACAATGATTACTGCCCAAATTCCTATGCTAGCACATCTGGATATTAGCTAATATCTTCCATGCCGGTGGAAAGATCCAAATCAAACCTGGTATACTTACTCACTATAAGGGCTCAATGAACTGATTGGGTACTCAAAGTCTTGGGGTGAAAGGTCAAGGTCGCATGGGGTCACACAAATAAACAAGGTTATGGCTGACAATCTACACGTCAAGTCCAATTTCATTAGTGAATAAGCTTGTTACTGAAGTGCAATGTTGTTGTTTTAGGTTTTTATTGATGTAATAGATGCAGATTGTAATTATGACACTTTATAACTCCTACAAATGTCCTTTATAAATTAAAAACTATTATTTTTAAACCTGAGACTTACCTAGAATTCCTCCTTTTCATTTCAATTTCACTTCAGATCTAACATGCAACCACCAATATTGTTTTAGGCCACAGGTTCTCAAACTTTTATATGCCCCCCCTAATCATTCTACACTGCCATATATATACATAATAGCGCCTAGGTCTGGCCTACTACCACTACTATTACAGGGATTGGTGATGCACTGACTCAGTTTCCCACAACTCTGCAATCTCAATTACACATGAAACAATGTTAAATATTTTCAAAGCTATAAAATTCTCGGTCAGTTTTGTACAAACACACAACATCAGGTTTTCCTCATCCTGCTTTGAACACAGTTGTGTTGCATTTTGAGCACCATCAGCGTGGAAAGTTACCTAAAAGATAACGTTTTAATGCGCATCTGAGAGTTTGGGGATATTCTTGCATTCTACGCAATCGTCACTCTTCAACACAGTAAGCTGTTCCTGTATATCTAAAGAGAGATGTTGTAGGCTACGTTGCAGACAAATGGATTCATAACAGCGTTAATTCCGACGTAAACATAGCAAATAACTCAAGTCGTTATATTTTAGCCTATTCTGGAGGTTTCTTTGGAAAGTTGAATCAGCAAGTTAAACGTTTGCTTGTTTGTAGGCCTTATACTATGTGTATTGATGTTGTCACAAGCTATGTTGTTGTAAGAATGTGAAATGAATAAATATCAGAACAAGAGGCTTTTGCGCAATAGCCACAAGATAATAGAGTTTGCGAGGTGGAAAACAAGAGGAAATAATAGCTTTTAAAATGTCCATTTAAATTGTAGCCTTATATAATACATTAGTGTGCATTTTAAATACGAAATAATAAGGAATGTGAGGAGGCTGCTATTAACTTTAAAGAGTGCATCTACAATCGAAACTATCAGCCTATGACGCAAATTGAATGGCCATGCCCGGTATACGGATGTCTGCTTTAGTTGACAGCATGGTAACTAGATTTTAATCGGTCAACGGAAGCACCTGTCCGTTAATGTTCATGCTGATTCATGTCCCTTGCATTTAGTAACTGCGAGGTCCATAGCAGGCGCCCCACAGAAATGTTTCCTTTTGCGAGTGAGATGCACGCTGCCCCCTCTGCGACGCGTTCGCTCCCAGTTTCAGAGCTATTCTACGGCCGTCACTTTGGTAAACAAACTATATCCCAATAGAAAACTGATAGCTTTCCTGGTTAAATGGTATAAGCTAGGCCTGTTACACAACATAAATTGTGCTGGCGACCCAAATAAAATCTCCTGCGACCCAGTCTTTGGGAACCAATTATATAAACCATATTTTCTGAAAGCCACCACCCTCAGGATGTGATCTACCATGACATGATACATGTCCCATCCTCTAACATGGATTTTGACATGCCCCACCCTCCCTTTTATTTTGCTGCCCATGCATAACACATTGGTAAATTGGATGTATGGCTAATACATTTTGGGCTGTCCCATTTAGGGAAAACTGATTCAACCCCCTAAACTATATATATACTATACTATACTATACTATACTATACTATACCCTCAACATGTGAACTAACATGGGGTTTGACATTTCCCACCCTCCTCATGACTTTGCTGCCCATGTATAATACATTGGGTATAGGTCAATTGGGTGTATGGCTACCTGTATATTGAGTGCTCTACTAAGCTTTAACTGTAGTCCCAGATGTCCATGGTGCATTTTTGTGTTATAGACACATATCTCTATCAGAAAATAAGAATAAAGTTTGGTGCCCTCAGTTGGCACCAATTGACCCAAAATGGGCCTCTGGCTTAGCCTGGAAAATCCAGACCGTGGTAATCTAGAAAGATTAATGGTCTGGCCACAAACAATGTAATGGCCCAACACGAGGGGTGGTACCAAGCATGCATTTGAAAATCTCACTGCACGCAATTGGATAACACTAGATCAATGTTTACTCTGAATGATTCCGGACTTCGACGCAATTGGATAACACTACAACCAATGTTTACTGACCTCCAACGTTGCAGCGCTGTCGTCATCTGTTTAGCTCGCCTCTGGACCGCCTATTTCAGATACACCGATGTGATTGGTTCCCCGCAATGCAAGGGGCAAAAGTAACGCGCATCATTACTCATTGCCAGATTCTCTTGCAGACACAATTCAAATTCGCGAGAACTCTGGATTTCCAGGGTACCTCTGGCTCATGGACTAATACAATTGTTTTACAATTTACCCTGGTTTAAAAGAGGGCCTTGGAGTGAAAGGTTAAACCTGTTGAGATTGAAAATAATCTTACAGATTAGAAAATAAAGTTTGCTTTAATAATTTTCGGTAACGCTTTAGAATAACATGTGCTTATTAGGTATTAACAGTGCATAATAAGCAGTTAACAATTCATTACTAACGGTTAGTTAACTGTTGTTATCCTTTAATAACATTAACTAACTGTTAACATGCAGCTTGTAAGTGTGTTAATAAGCAGCCTTTTAAGTTACTTACAAGCATATTTGTTAAAAGTTGTAAGTGTTAACAAGCAGCTTGTTAATGGTGTCTAAGACAAAGAGGTGGATAACCACACTGCAAAAACTGCTTATCTAACAAAATCTAACCAAGTGTTATTAATCTTATATCAAGATAAAAAAAACTAGTTGGTATTGTTTTCAGTATAAAGAGACTTACCTAGCGCTTTCTTGTGAAATCATTTGACTTAATTTAAAAAAACAAATTGACTTATTTTAAGACATCTCATCTTGATAACAAGCAAATTTGTCTGCCAGTGTGTTAAGCAAATTTGTCCTAAAAACAAGCACATTTGTCTGCCAGTGCGTTGAGCAAATTTGTCTTGATAAGACTCCTTAAAATAAGTTAAAGTCTTCTTAAATTAAGTCAAAATGATCTTTTGAGAGGGCGCTAGGTAAGTCTTTTCATACTAAAAACAATACCAAATAGATTTTTTAATCTTAATATAAGATCAATAACACTTGGTTAGAATTCATTTTTTGCAGTGCAATACGCTTATAAGACCTTTCTTACCTATTTGTAGTAAATTTTGCAGCCCCCAATCTAAAGCGAGGACCATGTAGCCTGTTGCTCTGTATCTATCTATCTAGTTTTGTTTAGCTATGAGAAATGCACCTTCCAAATTATTGCAGTTAGCAGGAATCGAACCCTGGTCTCCTGCGTCATAGACTGACTTGTTACTTACTGAGCTACATTCTTGTCTGTGCTTTTGAAGAAAATGTTTATATTGATTCTATATTCCGATAATGTTCTCTATATAAAATGTCTCTGATGGAAAAGTGGTGTTTAATTTTGAGTGAACGCATAAAACAGTTTGTCAGTTTGCAAACATAGGCGAACGTTTGCAATCGATTTGAAACATGTTTCAGTTTGCCTTGAACAGAGGCGAACATTCGTGGTCTGTTGCTGCATTAATTAAACACCATTTTTCCATCAGAAACATATTTGTAAAAAGCATAGCATCTACACCTAGACGTCACACCCTCCTCTGAATAGTTGGTTGGTGAGTGTGTGATGTGCGTTGTTCACGTTGTTACTGAGGGAGGGGAAAAGAGATAGGGACACGAAACGGTAAAAAGTAAGTGTTGCCGCTTAAAAAAATTATGCTGGTGAAATACTCGATATTTGCGATATAACACTTTAATGTATCTCACATACAGCAAACTGTGATATATTGAGTATATTCGGTATATCGCCCAGCCCTAGCATGTAGGCTTTATTAAATGTATTCGGTTTCATGAAGATCCTTCAATCTGGTTTAGAGATATCACGGCAACACTATATTTCGACCTCATGTGACCTTGACCTCAATACCAGGAATACCTAATCAGTTCACCAAGCCCTTATAATGAGTAAGTATACCAAGTTTGATAAAGATCCTCTTACCAGTGGGAGACATGGGTGACTGGGGATGTCCGCCTCCTTGTTGTCCCTGTCAAGGTTGCCAAGTCGTGGACACCTCAACAGGCACAGGCAAGATGCAATATACAGTTGAAAAAGGGTAGAAATAGTGCAATATCAGTATAGACTGAGGTTTAAGATTAAATATACTGTATGTAGCGGGTACGATGGGGGAAACGGGGAATGCAGCTTGGTGCCCTGCTTTCAGGTGCTAATTGATTAGACCAGGTGGTACAGCCAGCTGACTAGAGAACAAGAGAGCGGTCTGTTTGAAACAGTGAATCAGAAAGTTGGTGCGTCGGTGGTGCATAGCGGAGATTGTAAGTTTCTTTTGGACTGTTCAGCTCCTATATGCTTAACTCTTGTATTCATGTGTTAGTGCTTGACTTGGCCAACTGTTTTGTAGCTCAGCCTGGGGCGCGTGACTACGAATCTCAAATGGTGCATGCTGCACAGAAACTTCGCTATGACAGTGCGTATACAGCGACTAGTACATCCACACTGGTTTTAAGAATGTTAGTCACTAGCTCTCTTTTCCCTGGTTGATATGAATCCTAGTACTTATAGGTCTGACTCTTTCCTGTTTGTCATTGTCCAGACAGAAGCTATCGGAGAGTGTATACAGCTTTTTGCCATCCACACTGGTTTAAATCACGTTAAAACTAAAGCGAGTGCATACAGCTCGTATTTCAACCTGGTCATTAAGAACGTAATTTGCTGTGTTTTCGTAGCAATACAAATTGTTGTTTTTAAAATCGGACATCTTACTTTCCTCCTGCCATTGTGCTCATAGTTAGAGAGTAGAGCATCTGCAGCTCACGTGTAACCAGCTGACTGCAGCCTTCCATCTAAAGTGAGGTATGCCTCAATTTTAGAGTGAATATCTATAGCTTACGTCACTATTTAACCTGGCAAAGCATTACATTGTATTGATGCTTTTGATTGCAGGAGGACTTCGTCTGTTCAGCCAGCCACTGTTTTTCCTGTGCTTGAAATTATATTTCATTGTTTGTGACGGAATCTAGCCTGTCTGCGTCACGATTGTCTCGTGCTGTGCCATCAGTGGAGGCCAGCCAGTCGTAGTTTTATCTTTGTAATATCTGTCTGTCTCTGTTTGTGTGTCTGTTTAATGTCTGTCGGCATTTGTTCTCATGTTGTCTTGGCTTAGTAGTGTCTTGGCTTGGCAGTGTGCAATATTCCCTATAGAAGCAGTGATTTGTTTGCAGTGTCTATTTGAGTGTGGTGTCTGAAATCTAGTGTAACCTAGTGTAACCTCCATATAGTGTGATGTGTTGGTGTGTATCCACTCATTTATTGAGGTTTATTTACTGTAATTCCGGAACACTGTTTGTTGCCCTGGTTCCAGCATTTGTTATTTGTTTAATGTGTGTCTGTTTGCCATTTGTCAATAAAAGTATATTTGATAGATAGATTGATAGATAGATAGATAGATATAGATAGATAGATAGATAGATACTTTATTTATAGATAGATAGATAGATACTTTATTTATTCCCAAGGGGAAATTCAAGATTCAATATTTTCTTGTAACATCAGCTCCAAGACTGTTCCTTCATTGGGCAGCCTGCATACAGATTGGTAAGGTGTAGATTATCTGGTTTAGTGAGCATAAAGCACCCTGTTGGTCACATATAAATATAGTGCTAGGCAGTTCAGTGCAATGTGAGTGTTCAATAGAGTGACTGCTTGGGGGAAGAAGCTGTCTTTTTGTCGGCTGGTTTTGGCAAACAGTGTCCTGTATCGTCTACCAGAGGGAAGGAGGTTGAACAGTTTGTGATCATGCTTTCACTCTATTTACTGCCCCCTTCAACCATAATTCGTCCGTAAAACTCCAAATAATAGCCCAGGCTTTTATTTTCCCAAATCGCCAAACTGCACCGGCTAGTATAAGAGACAGGCGTCTATATGAGACAGGCCTTTAATTCCCTTTACACAAAACTTTTCCTCTGCAAAGATGGAAAATATTATCAAATTAATTATTTCAAACACACTGAATGTCTACCTATATGACTAGGCTATCTGATGACAATTACGGATCATCATTCATTTAGTGTTGAGATGTTGTTCATTAAGTGAGATACAGTAAGATCCAAATAGCGGGGATAGCCAGAACAGATGAAACACGTTTTAATCATTAATTTACAAAGAGATCGTATCACACTGAAAGCTCATTTTTCATATTTTGTCACTAGCAAATAGCCTATATCGGTCCTTTGTCAAATACAGTTGCATTATCTGCCTTGACCAAAACCGTGCGTAATGTTTCATTCCCCCTTCCTTTCGGCATGAATGAAACAGCATGTGAGAGAATAAACCATATCGTTTCTCCCGTATTTTATTTGGCATATTTGACAACCATCTACATTTCAAATCATAGCCTACTTCCAGGCGCGCGGGAACATATTTTTGACCAGGGGTGCTGAATAACAAAATCATGGATGTCCGACGATTTCTCCCCCAGCATATGATTCGAATTTAGACAGCTAAATACGCAATTTCAGCGCCGTGTATGAGTAGGCCTAAGAGTGAGAAGTTTTACAATGCCCTGGGCAGCTACATTCCACTGCAACTACGCAGTAATTGCCACTCCGACTCATCAATAAAAACTGCGCTCGCACACACAGAAGCGCACTTGACTTTACATCATTAACCTAAGGTAAATTCCTTTTCTGACTTCTTTCGCGTTATTGCCATGGCAGTACGCATTTAGAATAAAGAATAATGTCCGCGAACCCTTTTGTTTTGTTGCCAGCATAAAAACAAGCTTAGGCTACCATCGGCCTATCCGCAAATTTTAAACACAAGGGATGAATTGAACGATGACGAAGTCGAACATATGGGCATAGTTCATATTGAAAAAAGTTATACAATTTGGAACTCTAGCTTTTCCCCAACGCAGTCTTTTAATGCCATCTCATAACGTGCACAGACTGCACCATGCTTAAAGAAGCCCTATGCAACAATTTTAGCAAAAATGACCTTTATTATGCAGGTTAAGAGTCGCTCTGATGGTTCTACAACACTTTTTGGGTCGTTTGGTGGGTGCTTCGTCTCCCCCTAGTGCTTCTCCGCGGAAAAACCGAATATGCAACTTCGACCGAAGAAATCCGGATGTGACTCGGCGGAAGGCCTCGAAACTGTAGTCAGATTGTAGTTTCTAAGAAGACTGCAAAACGGACTCCGACTTGGCTTTGTTGCTGCTGAAATTGTAAGTAGCCTACCCTTGGGTGAACTTCGTTTTTGTAATGTGGTTTGATAGTCTCTTGAACAATGTGTTTGCTCGACCGTTTTATTGTGAGCTCTGTGTTTAGCTTGGTTTCTTGATGGCTAGCTCGCTAGCTAGTGGGGGTTTAGCGTAGCAGTCACTTGCTACCGAAGCTGCAGGGGGAGCTATGTCGTGAAAAATGCGAGCCAAAATCAGGCGAAAACCCAGAAACAGCGAAGGAATAACCAGACTTGCATAGGGCTTCTTTAAGCCCAAATCACACCAAAGATTTGCGACGAGATGAGCTGCAACATTCTATTAACCAGCAACTTGATGCATTCTAAAACCTTGCAACTGTGACCAGACATGGTGAATGCTTTGCGATGGCTTGCAACGATGTGCAACATCTAATTCACACCGCTTCAACTCCTTTCTGCAACGGTTTCGTGTCAAATCTTTGGTGTGAATTGGGCTTTTTTTTTTTAGACGATTAAATACAACCCGAAGCTAAAAAACAGACCAGGCCTCTATTGGAGCACGGCCTTTAACCCAAACCTGTAGCCACGCCAGGCGTTTAAGAGACGTCAATTTGGGACTCGGCTATTATTTGAAGTGTTACGGTAATCGTCATTTCCGTTATCGAGTAAGCACAGAGTGCACTGCATTAAAGTGTACTGATGGAAGTACACCTACTGAGATACAGTTTTTAAATGCAGGTGTTTACTGAATTCCAAAGAAAATATAAGTCTATATCATTTAGCACTGACATCATCAGCGAAGATATTGGTCGTGTTGAACAGCGCTGCTAACTGTACTCTTCTGGCATCGTTTAAGGCAGTTAGTTGCTGGGTTTTTGGCTTCTTTGGGACGATCGCCAGACGGACCTGCAGAGCAGTCAAATTTGTCTGGGTTCACCCAGGCAAGGTGTAATGCTGAGTCTTGAAAATTATTGTGGGATTTCTGTGTAAATGTCCCCTGACCATTTGTGAATGTTATTTTGTTGACTTTTATTGTGACTGTTTTTTTCTATATCAAAGTAACATTGTATGGAAAGAAGGTATAAAGAAGGAGTACATTTTAGCTTGCAAAAAAGCATATCAATGTAAACGGCTTCTCAGCAGAGGTGTAATACTCTAAACTGATCTAAATTTCAACAGCCACATGAAAGCGATAAATCAGCTTTTTACCACCTCAAAAATATTGTCAAACTCAGAGGGCTGATGTCAAAACATGACTTAGAAAAACTCATTCATGCATTTATCTCCAGCAGGGTTGATTACTGCAATGGACTGTTCACAGGCCTTCCTAAAAAGACTATTAAACAGCTTCAGGTGATACAAAATGCAGCAGCTAGGACTCTAACAAAAACTAAAAGAACTGACCACATTACTCCAATTCTTAAGTCCTTGCACTGGCTTCCAGTAAGTCACAGAATTGACTTTAAAGCACTATTGCTTGTTTATAAATCAGTAAATGGAGCAGGACCTAAATACTTGTCAGACATGCTTCAGCAGTACACACCTTCTCGTCCTCTCAGGTCCCAGGTGAAAAACCTGCTAGTAAAACCTACAGTTAGAACTAAACATGGTGAAGCAGCTTTTAGCTGCTATGCGGCTCAGCTGTGGAACCAACTTTCGGATGACATTAAAAAGGCCCCAACTGTAGCCAGTTTTAAATCTAGACTTAAGACCAAACTGTTCTCAGACGCTTTCTGCTAACTGTGCCGAGTTACAAATTCTGAATCTGCCTCGATAATTATTCTACTTTGTCTTTTATTACTTTTTTTACTACTTTTGCCTTTGTTTTTGCTTACTAATTATTCTTTATTTTTAAATGATTTTACCTTGTGTTTTATGTTTTCTTTTTATTATGATCTTTACCTTTTAACTATTCTTTGACTATATTGCCCTTCTATGCTTTTATTTGTTATTATCGTTTGGTTTTGTTTATGTAAAGCACATTGAAAGACCTCTGTGTATGAAATGTGCTATATAAATAAACTTGACTTGACTTGACTAAACTACCACATATTACAGCCATTCACTAAAACCGTAGCCTGGAAGCCAGCTGAACTTAGCCCCACCCACAACAGGGTTTCGTCGTGGAGAAACTATGCCCGAACCAGAGCTGTTCGGGCGAATCAAAAACGACCAGAAAACAATGTTAAGGCATTTGTGGAGAACAAGGATGGTTCAGGTTTTCTTCCTACAGCTCACAGTAAGCTTTTTTGTTGCTCTGATTGGTTGGGTCTATCCAATGAGTGCAGAGGCATTTCTTCCCTGTATCAGTTGATATGCGCCCCATAATCACTGTGGTGCTTACGTTCAACTGCTCACACTGCATGACAAAAGCAGACAAAAATGTCATGCCAGAAGTACATGTCAGAAGTGTCGGTGCTGGAACGTTGATTGTTTGCATCTGCTTACTCGGGCCTCGGTAACTGGCTCAAACTGCACAACAAATCAGATTGGAATTCAGCTTGATTCTAAAAATGGCCAGGTCCGACTGAATCTGGACTAAAATCATTCCAAAATTGCACAGCGTCTACTTAGAGTAAACCAGCTGATTCTAATTATCACAACTGCTCAACTAGGTATATCAGCTAATTAGTTAAATCACCCATGTTAGGTACAACTAGGGCTGGGCAAAATGGCTGAGAAATAATATTGCGATATTTCACTATACAATATTATATATATTGAAATTTCCTCCAAATGACTTCATAAATTCTCATTAAAATTAGCAATATTAAGATAACATTAACAATAACTCAATTACAGTTCCACTGAAATTACCTGGAAAACCACAGAAAAACTCTTATTTATTCCAATAAAGCAACTGCACGAAATTTGTATTTTGGATCAAGTGTCTTAATTAGATATAATTAGTTATTGAGGCTGTGAGTTCCTTATATTTGGGATTTTTTTTGTCGTATGGCTTTGTAGAACGATGCAATGTCATTTGCATTTGGAATGATCGTTTCAGCGTTTTGTTAGGTGTTGGTGGACATTCGGACATTTTAGCCTGCTTTGTTTTGTGGTGGGTGGCATATCAACAGGTTGCATACTTTGCAGATGGCCGCCGCTTGTTCGACGTCCACCTGGCGAAATCCAAACAACTGCCAGGTGATCCCTTGCTTCTTCTTTTCGGAACCACTTCCATCTTTTATTAAACTAGCTCACTATTTTCCAAACAGGAGTAGCCTACGCTACCGGGGCTTTGCCGGTTTTGAATCAAAAGTTTATCCATTCTGGTCTAGTTCCACACCTAGACATCACACCCTCTTTTGAGAAGACTGTTCTAGATTGGTCGGTGAGTATGTGACTGGAGTTTTTTCACATTGTTACTGAAAGGGAAGGAGAGAGGGAGGGCAAGTGGAGATAGGGTCATGAAACGCCATAGCAAGTGTTGCCGCTTAAAAAAAAGATGTCAGTTAAATACTTGATGTTTGCGATATAACACTTTACTGTATCTCACATAGAGCAGAGATGTATCAAGTATATTCGGTATGGCCCCAGCTGTGGCGCAACTGGCTGGGGCACCTGCACCGTACGCCTGCGACCCGGATTCGATTCCCGCCCCATGGTCCTTTCCGGATGCCACCCCTGCTCTCTCTCCCATTCGCTTCCTGTCACTCTCTCCCCCATTCGCTTCCTGTCAATCATTAAAGGCATAATAGTCCATGAGCCACAGGGGGTCGTCACTACCACTTGGGGGGGCAAATTCTCACTATATTTTTCTGAAAGCTACATATCTCTGGAGTATAAAATGGTATGATAGCAAGTTGGATCTTGTAGCTTTGTGGCTGTACAGGCCTTCAAAGTTGACCTCTGATTTGAAAAAAAAGGAAATTCCGCCTATTGGCTTTTTTTGTTAAAACACTCATAAGATCCTAGAAAATAATCCAAATCTTATTATTACTGATGCATATGTGGTGTTTGATGTTGGCATAGATATTTTGACTCATTATGTGATTTTGCTCTTCATTTTGGTTGATTAAATTCAAGAGCAACATGTTATGGCAATACCTGAATGCAGACCTTATTGATCATTATTATTCTACGCTCCTTACTTTCAATTGTGAGTTGAAATTAATGTTAAATGATGACATACATAGGTCTGCAGTACAAATGTTTTTTAAATTGTAGCTGAAACGAGTACAAAGGATCTTTAATCTATTCATTGAGTTCATCGTCAGAACAGGAGCACAGAGGTTGCCATCTCTATGGCACTTCACTCTGCCCTGTCCCACCTTGACAATAGCAACACCTATGTAAGAATGCTGTTCATTGACTTCAGCTCAGCGTTCAACACCATCATCCCCTCCAAACTGATCACCAAACTCAGTGAACTGGGCATCAATACCTCCCTCTGTAACTGGATTCTGGACTACTTGTATTGCATTCATTGTGTCTACACTTGAGATAAATAAGTTTGTTTTTTCTTTTATCACATACACATATATTGGTAGATGTTTTTTCTTTACCTTGACATGTTTCCATCTTCATCAGGTCACACGGTGGAGTAGTGTGATGCGTTTTTATCAGCTGATGTTGTTACGGAGGTGTGATCCACCTGTCAGTTTTTTGACAGGTGGACCACACCTCCTGCTGTCAGTCAGCCACCCCCCAGGATGGCACTCCAGGTATAGGAGAGCATATATGCTCCCTCATCTCTGTTCATCGTCTTTGGGCTCCGCTTTCTTATTTCAATCGCCTTCTTTATCCAGCGGTGGTATCGGTTGTTCTCCTGCTTAATGACTCGCATGCAGGAGGTGTGGTCCTGGTAAAGAAAAAACATCTACCAATAAATGTGTATATGATAAAAGAAAAAACAAACTTATGGATTCTGGACTTCCTAACCAACAGACCTCAGTCTGTTAGGTTAGATAATCGCACCTCCTCAGCCATCGAACACCAGTGTACCACAGGGATGTGTGCTGAGCCCTCTCCTCTACTCCCTCTTCACCTACGACTGCACACCTGTACATGGCTCTAACACCATTGTCAAGTTTAAAGATGACACTACGGTGATTGGGCTCATCAGCAATAACGATGAGATGGCCTACAGGAAGGAGGTCCAGCACCTAACATCGTAGTGCACTGATAACAACCTGGCTCTCAACACCAAAAAGACCAAAGATCTCATTGTGGACTTCAGGAAGTCTAAAGCTAGCACACACACACCCATTCTCATCAACAGGACTGAGGTGGAGCATGTCACCAGCTTCAAGTTTCTGGGTGTCCACATCTCTGAGGACCTCTCTTGGACCCTCAACACCTCTACCCTGATCAAAAAGGCTCTTCTTTCTGAGGTCCATGATCTGTCTCCTCAGATCCTGGTGAACGTCTACCGCTGCAACATCGAGAGCATCCTGCACCAACTGTATCATAGTTTGGTATGGCTACTGCTCTGCCCACGACCGGAAAGCACTGCAGAGGGTGGTGAAAACTGCCCAACACATCACCAGTTCCTCACTCCCCTCCATCGAGGCCATCCAGGGCAAGCGATGCTTGTGTAAGGCACGTGTAACGGATGCCAGCTAGCTTAGCTGTGCTTGTGGAACGTTGGTAAACCTCACTCCCCGACGCCTCAAGAGTGCTGCTGGCATGCGAGCCAGTAGCCTGGGCTATTGGCTCAATTGTTAGCGCGCTCACCTCCCGATCCGAGGTATATTCTGTTAATACACTGCATATATCTATATTGTTCTTACTACTACTATAATGGTACTGCCACTACATTGCACATACCTGTACATGTTGTTCATACATTGTTCATATTACAGTACATAGCCATATTTATTCTGCTCTTATAACTGAAGGGTTCAGATGCAAAAGCCTCTAAATGCCACCTACGTCAAAAATGAGATAAAGATGGTGAGTGAATGCTCTCCTCACATAGTATACGTTAATCAAATAATTTAACTTCAAAACACACCAAATAACACTCTCGTCCTGGTCTGAAATATCGATTTCTATGCAAAAACCTATAGGAACCGGATTTTAAATGCTCATTTAAAAGAAATGTGGTCAGACAGATTTAGAGGGTTTTGCATCTGAACTCTTCAACTGCTAATACACTGCACAAATTTATATTTAATTTATGCTACTCTAAACCACCTTCTGCAAAACAACTGTATACTACTGTCTACACTGCACTATATTTCTTGTCCTGTCTATGCACCACCTGCCTATACTGTGTACAGTATATCACATTGCACTTTTCTGCTTTTTTGCACTTCTGGTTAGACGCAAACTGCATTTCGTTGTCTCTGTACTTGTTCTCTGCACAATGACAATAAAGCTAAATGTAATCTTATTTAATCTAAAAAAATATCTGCCTCTGCTTTGCCTCTTTACGGATCATGCTGTGAATAGCAGCAGCAATGTCTGCATAAGTTGAGACATTGTTATTGACCTTCTGGACCAGAGACATTCCATCAGTGATGAAGATTATCTGATAGTGATGCAAGTTTCTGCAAATGCTTTGCAAGTGCTGCTTTAGAGGTTTTCCTTGGGGTTCCCTCAGGTGTCGCTAAGGTTCAAGAGGGTGACAAAAGACTTCTCTCATGTCCAGTCTTTAACATGATGGTCTTGCCATGTGCCTGTGTTTTCTTTTTTGACTCATGCTCGTAAATGTCTTTCATTTTTGCTTTGTCAATGTATCATGGAATTTGTGCTTAGGTGTATCTGACTCCAGCCTCTATGTCATGATCTTTGCCTGTAGTATGAGCCTGAATCAGATCATCCCTAACCTCTTGTGTTGCTTTGCCTGCTGTAGATATGCAAATGAACTCATGTTCCTCTGAAAATGGATTGATCCAATTTCAGTTTCTGTTTCATCTCATCAGAACTGTGTAGAATTTTTAAAACTGTTGTAAATGTATGTACTTGTAGATCTTGGAAAATAGTTATTTCTTTTCAATGGAAATTATTTTAACATCAGATGAAAGGCAATTTTAAGTATGATGATAATAATAATAATAATAATAATTGTACATAATGATAACAATATGTAAAGTATGAATATTTTCACCAACCAGTTCATCTACATCTCATTCCCACATTCTTACTAGTCAAAAGTACAACTGAAATGCATAATGTAGATCATTTTAGCACCTGTGATGCAATTACCATAATTTCCCAACTATAAGCTGCAGCTTATACTTTGATTTTGCAAAATTTCTTCAGCTATGAGGTTAATACACGGGGGCAGTTAATATGGTATATGGTTTTGTTTCTTTTAACTTGCATAAAACACTGTCGGGTGACTTATACACAATACGGCTAATACACAGGAAATTACTGTATGTATTTCATGTGCCCTGGACATTATAAAATTATAATATTTATGTTAAGCTGGGTACATGTGGTGATGTGAACAATTTTCATATGGTATTCCTTGAATGTAAAGGTAATATGTGATTGGTAATCATGATGTTTTGATCTCTTGGAATATCTCTTATTAAATACTAATTTACAAAATTTTGGGGTGTTTCCGAATAGTACATTTACAAATAGTAAATAGCAATGCAGACCTATGTAATCATTTGTATTTCAAGTCTCTGCTGGGAGGTAGGAAGGTATAAATACATTGATTAATGAGGTAGTGGGCATTTCAATTAGTGCTGCAACACGTTGTGTCTCTGAAAACGTAGATTTGCTCATTATTACACATAAATCTTGAATTTTATCAACCAAAATGAAGGGCAAAATCACATAATGATTCAAAATATGGATGCCAACATCAAACACCACATATGCATCAGTAATAATGAGGTTTGGATTATTTTCTGGGCTCTTATGAGTGGTTTAACAAAAAAAAGCCAATAGGCGGAATTTCCTTTTTTTAAATCAGGTCAACTTTGAAGGCCTGTACAGCCACAAAGCTACAAGATCCAACTTGCTATCATACCATTTTATACTCCAGAGATATGTAGCTTTCAGAAAAATATAGTGAGAATTTGCTCCCCCAAGTGGTAGTGACACGCCCCTTTTTGGGCCTGTGGCTCATGGACTATAAAAAGCCCAAATAAATTGATACTAAAAAAAAAAGAAGTATATTTGGTATATCGCCCACCCCTAGGTACAACCTGCACTTTTAAATGACCGACCTCTGCAGTTCGCCTTCAAAAAAGCTGCAATCTTTGCCCATGTAAGGAAAGGGTATTTTAAATATGAACAAGGGTATTTTAAATATGAAACTGTTTACAAAAAGCACAAGTCAGATGACGAAAGTGTGTAGGGCAAACATCTGCATTTCAGACTTCTTTGTCAACAGGAGAGTTTGACATGCATGATTATTAAAAAATTCCCATATTCTAATAGGAAAAAAAAAATCACATGGACCCGTTCTTATATGGACAAAGACGGCAACTTCTTTGTAAGCAAACTCCAGAGGTCTATAGGTGCCAACATGAGTGCACTGTCACCTGCCATGCACATTTCCAAACAATTGAAACAATGGAATCTAATGTAATCAAAAGAGGAATGTGCCACACTCATGTCGGCACCTACTGTATGTACAGAAGCCTTTACTTGACGAAGACAGAGTTCTCCTCCTCCGCTTCTTAGGAAGCCCTTACTTGCAGGTTGTTGTCCAAACATGTGGTCCTCTGTGCAATCCCCTGCACATCCTGCAGGAAAAGTTCTGAGTGTCTCTCTAATTCCTTTGTCTCGTGTGACCTCCAATACAGACCATCTGAAATGTGTAAGATGATGCCATCTTCTAGCAGGATGGCATTGCGGATCGAAATAAAACCCCATGGGATGAGGTCGCTAGTGTACACAAATAATGGGCTGTGATGGCGGAAACCATCTGAGGTTTGTAGTATGGCCCACTGAGTCATTAAGATAGACCGATGAGTGGCACAGGGGTTAATGGACAGCATGGGCAGCATATTGTTCTCCAACTTTATGCGAATTGCTGTATCATAGTACAAGTTATGGAAGGGCTCCCAGTAAAAGTTGAAGAAACCATCTAAGACGAATCGATGCTGGAAACCGATGGACTGTCCATCTATTTCTACTGTGAGATATGTTTGGTTCCACTCCATTACCACCTCCCAGTAGCTGTAAAGACAAGATAGATAGATAGATAGATAGATACTTTATTGATCCCCAGGGGAAATTCAAGGTCTCAGCAGCATACAGACAACACAAACACATTCTTTAACAGAAAAAAAAGATGTAGAAACAAACACTAAGACACGGAGCTGCTGAGTAGGCTGCCACACTTGACGGCACCGGAACCGGCGCCGGAACAAAAGCATCTGAAGTGCTGACTTGAGGTCAGCGTCCAATGGCACCATTGTTTGGCGTTGTGGTATATTATGGTTATGGGTATTGTATTTAGCAGACACTTCTGTCTAAAGCAACTTACAGAATATGGACTTTACAATAGTTACAATTAACAGTAAACAGTAAGAGTAACAGTAAGTACAAACAGTAACAGTAAGTACAAACAAAAGTTGGTAAGCAAACATTAAGCAAAATAATAATAATAACAATAATGGCATAATGAAACATGCTAATAATAACAATAATGTCAATACAATATCATATCAATAATGAAACTAAAAATAAACGTAATGTGTAAGCAGTTTGTTTAACTTAAACGTATGCCCTCATGCTCACTATGCACCGATTTGCTTGGGCTACACAAGCTTGTTCAGAGTGTTGTGAGTGACTATCTAACATAACATTTATGTACATGTCCTGAAGAATAAGAGGGTCTGCAAGTATTAGATGCACTTTGTCGCTGACTCAAAAACAAAACAATTTCTAGATGACTTTGGGTGTTATAGTGTGATAGTGCAGCATAGAACCTACCCATTTTCTGTGAACTGCCCATCAATCTTTTTGGTGGAAGATGGCAGTGTGACTCTAGGGAACTGACCCAGGTTGTAGAAATTTCTGCTGAGGTAGTAAGATTGCTAAACCAAGAGAAGTTTAAGCTTGTTTACTTTACACGTCTATTAAACTTGTCCTAACTTGTAAGTGTGACTTCACAATAACAACACATTACATTTATGTGGTGTTTTTCTAGATACCTAAAGCACTTTATAGTGTGTGTGTGTGTGTGTGGTTGGGGTGGGGGGTGTTCCACAACATCCATACTCACCGGTGAGGGAATTGCAGCCATCTTGTATATTTCTAAATAATCGGCCGCAAAAGGATCAATTATCCATATTCTTATTGTCTAGTTTACATGCACAAAAGACAGGGTTGCAAAAACAGAGCTGAATGGAGCTGAGCAAACTTCTTGGGTAGTTTCTCACAGTAAGCAATCTGTTTCAGGCTCAAAAAGAAACCTTATTGACATTATTAATATTGGGTGGACTGGGTCGGGTCACTGGTCTCTCCCTTCCCTACATATGGTGTCAGAAGTGGGATGGCTGCCACGAGGCCATCGGAAGCGTGCCCAATGTGTGCCGTATAAGGGTCCCCCAGGATAGGTTGACCCCTGTGTGAGGGACCCCATTAAATAAATGTTGATATTGGGACAATTATTAAAACATAGGATTTTTAAACAAACATAAAGAAAGTAACTTTATTCTAAATATGTCTTGGTGTGTGTAAAAATGAAACATCAAATTGAAGATGATGATGTGAAAATGTATCTTGTGCTGACATGTTAGTTTTCTACTTTCTCCCCCCATTTTCCCTGGTGCTGTTAATTATATTTATTAGTAATACATAATAATCAAACTCAATCTTGTATTTGGAGACATAGACATGCTGGAAATGTCAAATGTTTAATGTGATTGTGAAACTACCCACTTTCAGCTATTATAGACCCTTTCAACAATAAAAACAAAAACAATGCTTGAACGTTCTATTTGGGCCCCAATCTACTTCCTCTGCATTAAGATAACATATGGAATGTTAAAACGGAAGCCTTGTGGGGCCAACTATGATGCTGATAATGGAACTCTCTTGAAAGGGTCTATACAATGTGCATGCTGTAGTAAATAAGAAGAGTACAGTAAATTCATCAGCTAAGATTCCGATAAGATGCACCATACAGTCCAAGAAGGGCAATTCATTTGCAGCTAACCCAGTCCATACCCACTCAAGGTTAAAACTCACAGGTAGTATGTCAGGAAAAACCACAACAAGCAAGTTAGTGATCAATACAGTGAGCAGGGTATAGACATATTAAAATAAAATAATAATAATAATAATAATATGATCTACTCACCTTTGTCTTCTCAGAATTCCTGTAAAGGCATACTGCTTAGGCATATTTGGTATCAATCATATCATTAGATCAACAACTGAGATCATTTGTGTACATGCCATATCTTCTTTTATACAACAGTTAGGTCCGGTCGAGCAATTTATTAATTTTTGACGAGAGGCATTCTATGAGTCATCACGAGTGGCGATATCCCAGCACAACGCCACTCAAGACTTTTTACTGCTAGTAATCACTCCACGAATGATACATTGTAACCGCTAAAACTACACCAACATTTCATTCATTTATAAAAAGAGTCAGCGAGAGAAATTAACAAACTAGATAATTAAATTAAGCAATATGGTAGACAGCGGCATTCATAACATTTGATTTGATTTGATTTATGAGTCCGATGATGAGGAAAGGGAGACAGAAAAGAGGCAGGAGAGTCCATCTAGGCCTATCTCCAGGTGTGTCTCTTTAAGTCCCGATGATCTGGACAGTATCGAGAAAAGCAGGCACAAACTAAATACTACAAAGCAGACTTTGTGAGCCGTTAATTGTAAAACGAAATCTAAATATCGATGTGCAAATCAACGTCTACAAGTAGCCTAGCCACACTCTGCTACAATGTGAAATGTTCATTGCCTGGCAACTAAACGCTGTCAGCTTTAGCTGGAACTGTTTTTTGTGGGAGACACTCTAAAACATACTCTGGTGTCTCTAAACTAAATTAGTTGGGAATGGAATTGTTGTATAAAAGCAATATGACACGAGTGGGAGTGGGGTTGGTAAAGGATATCGCCACGGCTGTAATTGCTTTCGTCACTCGGTCTTGTACCTACTGCCGAATTACAGCCGTGACGATATCCTTTACCAACCCCACTCCCACTTGTGTCATATTGCTTAAATAGTTCAAACTAATTAGCCTTGGAACAATGGTCAAAGGTGGATCTACAGTTAAGACATTTGGTATCATTAGGTCCATAGTTTTATGTAGATCAGGGGTCTCAAACTCAAATGAGCTGGGGCCACTTCTGCCAACGCCATCTGATTGGAGGGCCACGTCAGTGTTAAAGAATAATACAAAAAAAGAACGGCTATTTCTGAAAATGCAATGGGTTTTTTCCCCAAATACTACACAAAACTGCAAACAGAAAGTGCAAGTCTTTTCATCTATTTTTAGACACCTGTGCTAGCAACCTTAGCTTAAAAATAAAATAATGATAAAATAAATATTAATACAAATTATAAAAACAAACAAAAAGCATAAAACAGGTATGTGTGTGTTTCACACCAAATAAAAATATTTTCCTAACTTTAGGCGCCAGGGTTAAGAAAACAACACCATTGCATTTTGACATCAAAATTTCAAAAGGTTTGAAAGTGGTCAGAGATAAAGTCCTACTGTAAATATAAAAATCTTTGAGTATAAACAAAAGTTTATGAAGGTGGTAAATTTACCCATCTAATTTGCCACTGGATGGCAAGCACCTCAAATTATGCACCTTTCAGTAAATACTGGATGTTGAACATATTTGAGCAGGTTTACTTTCTTTTTTGTCATATTACCCATATAACAAATTAACAGGAAAACAGTAGTCCTAAGATGTAAACCAACAATAGTAAAATATTACTAGCCTATAACCACAAACCGTTATTATAGGCCTACAATAAAGTAGCCTGGTCAAATCAGTTCCTATCGTGGGTGACTTTGTAGTTCTTCAGAGCCCTATTTTTACTACCCCTGCTGTCTGTATCATGTCCATTACGGACACTATCATCACGATTACCACTGCCACCTCCAGCTATGTTGGGCAGATGGTCGAAATAAGCATGGCATGCTTAGTGGACACCGTCGTACACACGCAAAGACGAACCTCCATTCACAGACGCACCGTGACTATCACTGTCAATAGTCGATCATAAAAGGCAGATATTCCTTCAGAATCAGAATATGTGAATAACATGGCCTACCCAAGACTTCATCACACGTGAACGTTTTTTTAACATTTGGTGTCGGCCTATTTCTGCTTCAATTTGTGCAATATTATGGCATGCATCGCTTCTGCTTCATTACAAACAAATGCACGTCTTCGTGTTTCTCGTGTAGTATTTCCTGACAACTTTGTGCAGCGAATTTGGGCTTGAATCGAAGCTCTGGATGTCTAGCAACTAGTAGAGGAGAGTACAAATGGGATGTGTCACCGTACTTGGATCTATCGTCTATTTTAATCAGTGTTGTTGTTTGTCACAATTAAAAATACCCTCAAGGGCCGAATTACATTATTATTTTGACATTAGGTCGCGGGCCGGGAGTTTGAGACAACTGATGTAGATTAAAAATTACACACAAAAAAACTCTAATTCAGTCCTTTTAATTGCATCCTATTGTACAGTCCATAGTTCAGAGCAGCCGTGAGCTTGACTATGTGGACTATGGGGAAGTTGACCTGCATGCACTGATCACCGATATAAAGCATTAATCTGTATGTTTTTACATGTAGACCTTCATGGCCTGCTTACCTCTCATCTGGAATGACAGCATACCAAACAAAAGTCATAGGAGATTTCGAAATATAAATATATCTTGCCTCTTCACTCCAAGATGCCTGTGAAGCACAAATATATTTTAACAAAGATGTGAGAGACACTGGCAATGAGTACTTATGTCCCTTGTATTGTGGGGCACCAATCACATCGGTGTATCTGATATAGGCGGGCCAGAGGCGAGCTAAACGGATGACAGTCGTAGTGTTATCCTCGATGTCCCAGAATCACTCAGTAAACATTGGTCGTATAGTGTTATTCAATTGCGTGCAGTGAAATTTTCAAATGCATGCTTGGTGCCGCTCCTTGAGTTGGGCCATTACATTATTTTTGGCCAGACCCTTAATCTTTCGGATTTGGTTCTGGAATATCCAGGCTAATGTATTTCAGTCTCTCAAATAACATCAGGAAAATACATACATTAACACTATAAAAACAGAATGTCTACTTACATTGATGACTGGCAGCACAGAGTGGTAGCCTTCTGCGTAGCATATCATAAGAGTCTTAGGGGCCCTAGCAAAAGGAAAGACCATGAGCTCTACTGAAGTAACAACAAGGGCACGTTTCCCAAAACCATAGTTGCTAGGTTAGCAACTTTGTTGGTTGCAATGCAATTTCCCATTGCCAACCAACTAAGTTGTGGTTAAGGACGGCATGCAGTAGCCAGAAAAGTTGTGGGTTCAATTCCTGGCTTCCACCATTGTGCCCTTGAGCAAGGCACTTAACCCCGAGTTGCACCAAGGCCAATGGCCCTTGTAATATCATTAACATAATGTAAGTTGCTCTACATAAAAGCGTCTGACAAATTTAAATGAAACAGCAATCCAAACAGTGTTGGTGTTGGCTATTGTGGAGACAGCCCAGGGGCCATATTCACAAAGAATCTTAAGGCTAAAAGTAGTTCCTAACAGGCGAATTTAGGAGAAACTCCTAAAAACTAGATGTACCGCATAGCGATACAAAATATGACCGCCGCTCAGTCCTGTACATCCGTTCCGCGAACATAAATCACACTAATCAATTTGTATCCATCTTCTACTCCACCCCCACTCTTGAAACTTTTGTGTATGCTTGTTTGGCATGCCTGTGTGTGTGTGTGCGGGCCGCACAGCAAGTACCCTACTGGCGCTGCGAAGGTGAATAGATTTGTAGCACTAGCCAAAAAATTTGTAGCATTTTTATAAAACCTTTAAAAAATGTTGGCGTGTGTTTGTTTTTGTGTATATGTGTGCTTTTGTATGTATTGTGTGTATGTGTGTTCGCTTGTGACTTTGTTTAGGGGGTGGGGGTAATGGTGTGTGTGTGTGGGTGTGTGTGTGTGTGTGTGTGTGCGCATGTGCCTGCATGTTTTTAAGTGTGTGTGCGTGTGTATGCGTGCGTGCGCCTGTGTGTGTGTGCATGTGCGTGAGTGCATGTGTGTTTATCTGTGTGTGCGTGCCTGTGTGTGCGTGCGTGCGTGCGTGAGTGTGTGCGTACCTGTGTATGTGCATGCATGAGCGTACAGTGTGCCGTGTGTGTGTTTATGTGTTAGGGCTGTCACTTCTGTGAAAAAATCCTGTTCGATTTGAGACATAAGTGTTCATTTAATCAATTGTAAAATCGATTTTCCATTTCTAAAAACGTTTCCATTTTCAACGCCAAATATAGACTAATCCACAGACAACTAACAGCCATTAGGACAAACATAAAGAGGAACCGACCAGCAGTGTCCACGTTGCGGACTGCGGCCCATAGAGAAATGCTGGCCTTCATGATGCTTATGTTTTGATGACACATGCGGCGGTGCGAAACATTGGTGGCTGGCCTTGCCAGATCGGGTGTTTTTTCCACTACCTATTAAGGCCTGTTTACGGTGTGTTTTAGCCGGGTTTTCGCCTGGAAGGCTCCATAGAAATCTGGCACCCTATTGAAGGAAGTTAAACTGAGAGAGCGGGCAGTTCAGACACCAGAATGAACGAGTTCACAGTAACGTTCATCAGGCAGTAATACAGTACGTTCAGTTCACGTTCGCCCAAAATATGAACGAGTTCATGAACTTTCGTTCAATGAACGCGTTCAGGCACAACACTGGGCATATGTAACATGTTTAAAACTATTGTGTGTTATGGGGGAAGACATCAAATTTCTTGAAGCATTTGGGAACAGACTGAATGAACTTGAAAGTCCCGACATTAGATTAAGTTACTTGCAAATGCCTTGTCCATGACCTGGCAGTTCCATGGCAAGCCGTTTTAACATACCTTATGGCAAGCCGCCTACACTTAATAAACTTGAAAGCTTGTGTGTGCATATTGATAGTAAATTGAATATAACAGTTCAATTTTATGTTCAAATTTGTCTAATCAATCAAAAAAGCAATTCAGGCTTTAGACCATTTTATTGTAAAAACAAAGTACCGGTTCAGGCACCGTTTTGGCACCAACACCGTTTTAAAGTGGTTTAGCACCGGCCCAAAACCAATGGTTGAAAGCATGAATTGTTTTTTGATTGATAAGACAAATTTGAATATGAAATTGAACTATATATTCAATTTATTATCAATATCTGTAGTTTCATTGCTTCCCTAACAAAGTACCCTAACAAAGTACTGGTATCGGATAAAACCCAAATAATACCCAACCCTATTTGTGAATAGGTCTTAGTGAATTAGGAGTCCTCTTGACTACTTCAAAGCACTTAGGTGCTACTTTTAGGGCTAAAATGCTTCGTAAATTACTCTTAGTCAAAAAATTGAGGAGTCCTAAAGTTACAAGGAGTTTACAAATTCGCCAGTTAGGAACTACTTTTAGCCTTAAGGTTCTTTGTGAATACAGCCCCTAATCATCAACATTATAGCCAATAAACTTTCTTCACTCACCTCTTATCCTGTATATAACAAGATGGAGACCTCCATTCAAGAAATTGTGCTCCATCTACATAAATAAGCTCGAACTGCAAACATAAATGTTCATTTAAGCAAAACATCATGACAAGAAGGCCTAAGTTAGCTAAAGATTATTATGTCCTAGCATGTGGAGCTGACAAGGGATATATAACCATATATAACCTTAACAGTTAACTTAGCTACCGGTAACATTATCATATGTAAAGCCATGGTGACATTAATGAAAGTTCATCAAACGCCTGCATACCCCCAGACAGGGATGGACTGGCAATCTATGGAGTCAGAACAACGGCATAAAGATTGTGTGCCCGTGAAAAGATATTCACATGTGTAATAGAGTTTTGTCTTCGAGAATATGATTTGCACAAGTGTAGAACCGTTTTGTAACTGTGGAATTAATTTGTCTGTGTGCAAAAAAATGCGTACCTAGGTAGTAGTAGGCGATGCAATGTGTTGATTGAGTCAAGACCGTGCCAAAATTCGCTGATTGGCTCTTCAGAAATGACGATAAAACACTGCCAAAATTCGTGTCTGTAAAAAAGTTTTGTAGCTTCGAAGATCCAGTTTGCACACGAAAGATAGATGTCGCACTTCTCCCATGCCTGTAGCTATAAAGCTGTTCCACACACATTCAAACTAAATCACTGTGAACAAATGTTTTTCACAAGTGCACAAAATATTTCTGCAGGTACGCATTTTTTTTGCACACAGACAAATTAATTCCACAGTTACAAAACGGTTCTACACTTGTGCAAATCATATCCGCGAAGACAAAACTCTATTATACATGTGAATATCTTTTCACGGGCACAAAATCTTTATGCCGTTGTTCTGACTCAATAGCAATCTGGCATACAGGGCTTCTTAGCATAGGCCAACGCACTTTAGGGCCGATGGACTATAATATAACTAGATGCACCGCATAGCGGTACAAAATATGGCAGCCGCTCAGTCCTGTACATCCATTCGGCAAAAATAAATCACACTTTGTCTCCATCTCCTACTCCATCCCTCACTCTTGAAACTGTGAGTGTGTGCGTGCGTACGTGTGTTCCTGTCTGTGTGCGTGCGTGCGTGCGTGCGAGAGTGTGTGCGTGAGTGAGTGTGTGCATGCCTGTGTGCGTGTTTGTGCATACAGTATGTGTGTGTCTAAACTGTGTAGGCACCCATTGTGTTTCTACGTATTCCTATTACTACGCTTCCGCCATGGGAGTCTATGGCAGCCCATAGATAGATAGAGATAGATAGATAGATACTATTGATCCCCAGGGGAAATTCAAGAACCGTCTGGTAAAAATTTGGCACACTGATTAATTTCACCAAGTTTCATGTCAGCACCTTGAACGCCACCAACAGGCTAAAGTTAGACGTTCGTTCACACACGTAAACTTTGACCTATTGGCCTGATTTTCAAAAATGAGGTATCGTTGGAATCCTTGGACCAAGCCAAATTCAATGCACCCTATGACATCAATTTCCACCATGATGAATTTACTGCCATATTGGATTTTAGCAAAAGTGATTGGCTTTGCTGAATATTTAAAAAGCTGAATTGTGTGTCATTGAGTTTTTATAGGTGAAGATAAGTAGGGGGAAAAAATCCGAAACTAAAATTAAATCCGAAAAAACGGAATTTGAGAAAAAATCAAATGGAATTTGGAAAATAATAAAACGGATTTCATAGGGCCCTAAATATTGTGTACTGGTGAACAATGAATATTATACATATTCTAAAAAGGCAGACAAAGGAGCAGTGTTGGAAGGTAACATATTAGGCCACTCCGTAATAAGGAAGGGATAATGAACACCTGCGTGAAGCTGGCCCCCCGTGTTATTCAAAAATGATTAAAAACACTGCAAAATGGTCTCAATCGTTTGTGCTAGGTTTGTGCTGATTTGTGCCGTCAAAAGAAACATTTGTGCTACTATGTTAAGTTATTATGGTTTATTTATTACTCGTCACCAGGCCCCCATCAATGTCCAAAATTCCCCAAAATGGTCTCAATCGTTTGTGCTATGTTTGTGCTGATTTGTGCCGTTAAAAATAACATTTGTGCAGCTATTTTTTTTTAAGTTATCACGCTTTGTTACAGGTGTGACGTCATTCAGCCCCCCCATCAGTGTCCAAATCTCCTCAAAATAGTTGCGAACGTTTGGGCTAGGTGCATGCTGATTTGTGCCATTTAAAGAAACGTTTGTGTACTACTATGTAGAAATGGCCCAGCAGTTGTAGCTTATACTAGACATCACCCAGCCCCTTCATCAATGTCCAAAGGCCTACCCAACTGTTTGTGCTGATTGCGCCAACATTTGTCCTATGTTTATTAGGCTACGTGCCCAGCCCCAATGTGTTTTCCGTTTCTATATTTTTACATTACCAAGTTTTATCTGCTATGCACATGACATCAGTCTCACACACGTTGGCCATATCGCCCCAAACTGTAACTTTATGTTTGTCTTGATCTAAGCAGAAAACATAAGTGCAAGGAAGCTGTTTCTTTGGTTTATAGCTAATTTAGGCTACAACTGGAACTCGGGTCAATTGTCAGCTAAAGAGTAGCCTCTAATTTAGTCACTTTATAAAGTGCTAAAAAGCCCCAAACCCCAAAACCACAAACCAGGCACTTTCAATAAATGTGTAAGGAACTAGATATGCAACCGTGCAGTATAAAAACAGCTGGACGGATGTGGATGGAAATTTCAAGCATCATGCAAGGACATATCTGGGTATCATAGCACTCCAATAGTTGCCTGTATAAATGTAAAAAAGGCCTAGCCTACAGACAATGTCAACCTAATAACACAGGTAATTAAATAATAATAATTAAAAGGCACTTTGAATAGGTTTGTACGAGAACGATTAAAGTAAGCCTATATAGGCTTACATATAGACAGTTCCAACGAGTTCCACAAACCATTTATCAGCCTGAGTGGCCCACTAATTAGTCATTAGGCTAGGCCTAGGCTACATATCAACATAAGACTAGATTGTGCTAGTTTCAATAACGTCAATGCTTTAGCTCCGCTAACCTTTCTCTCTCCCTTCCATCCATATGTAAAACAGCAAGCAACCACGCAAATCCGTCGACTGTCAAAACTCCTGTAGCTTTCCTCGAACTTGATCGTTTGTAGGGTCATGCCATTAGACGAGGGGCTGCTCATTTATCCCCATACATTTCTGTAAATAGACTTGACCTGCAATCGGTTCATTGGATAAACAACACATTCCCCATTCCCAGGAGGCTTTGCTCCATTCTAGCTTAGGCTTACGTTAATTTAAGTACAAACAAAGAAATTACATTGTCATTTTTTATTTGTGATGAAAGTTCAGTAACGCCTGAATAAGACAAACTAAGGCTAGCCTACACAAAAATCAGCATGGGAGAGATGAGTGTGCAGGGTAATCATGAAAGACATATAGACAGTGAGCAAGTGGTATAAATATTGGTTGGACTTCCTAAACATTAAAGTGTGAATCTCGGAGATTTTCGCGGAAAATTCTTAGTGCAACTGCAAGGTTGATGGCCGCGGACGACTCACGGCCGCTATAATAACTCTATGGGCCGGCCCGCACCACACAGATTCATCGGCCGGCCCACCGGGAAAAATCCCGATCGTCCCGATTGCCACTCCGCCCCTGATACCAATTTAGCCTACCTTCTTGCCCGTCTGAAATAATTCCTAATAACTTCGAAAACATAGTAGCACAAATGTTTCTTTTGACGGCACAAATCAGCACAAACCTAGCACAAACGATTGAGACCATTTTTGGAAGATTTGGACATTGATGGGGGGCTGGATGACGTCACACGCGTTACAAATAACATGGAATATCTTTAAAAACATAGTAGCACAAATGTTACTTTTAACGGCACAAATGAGCACAAACGATTGAGACTATTTTGGGGAAATTTGGACAAGTAGGGGGGGCTGAATCACGTCACTGGCCAGAAAATGTAAAGTTTAATTACTTAAAACCCTTAACAGCACAAACGATAATTTTTACGGCACAAACCGGCACAAATGAATAGCAGTGTTTTTAATCACTTTTGAATAATATGGGGGGCCAGCTTCACGCAGGTATAATGGACGACACGGTGGTCTGTTCACAGAAGTTAATGCACGGTCGAGGTTGTAAAACGGCCCCGACGCGAAGCGGAGTAGTTGCAAACTATTTTTGCGAACTATTTGTTTTTCAGCAAATGCCACGATGAACGGTAGGAAAACAGGCTAGGCTATGTAGGCTAAAGTCATATAGTGGGGAGTTTATTATTTCGTTTTGGCAAGTAGCCGTAAAATAAGTGGGATAATGTATAGAACGCCGGTCATTATGGAAAAATAAGTCCCTTCAGGGTGAAACAAGACCCCTCCCCTACGCGTCGGCAGAGAATGTCTAAGACGGGCTCTGGCGTCGGGGTCCGGTTCGCCCTCTCGGGACTTATTATGACAGCCGCGCAGCGAAGCGGCGGTCATATAGGTTTAGTCAGATTTTTTCTTGTTTTTCTTTCTTTTTCGCATGTCCAAATTTCCATCAAGGATTCCCGGGACACTGAAAGACCGGGGTACATGAAACTTGGTGGGCATGTAACCCCACATGGATAGCATGGAACCATCGTTTTTCGTTTTGAGCTGTAGCCCCCCCCCCCCGCTGGACTGGACCGAAAGGAGGGTAGGGCAGACACAGTTTTCTGTGAATATCTCGAGAACCGTAGGGTTTAGAACGACCATTTTTTTTGTATGTTGATCTCAAGGGGCCATGTCAACCCATTCCATAACCACTCATTTCATGTATAGCGCCACCTAGTTAAACACAAAAAAGTAAAAATGAGGTGTTGTAATCGCAGGTATCTGTGACCTAACATAGTAAAAACTGCACGAAATTGGAAGTGTAGGATCATTATGACACCCTCTGAATGCACGGCAAGTTTCGTGGAATTCCGTTCATGGGGGGCCACACAATAAATTAATTTATGTTACTATACACCAACTGGCCTGTAGGTGGCCGGAGACAGTTTTCTGTGAATATCTCGAGAACCGTAGGGCCTAGGAGGTCCACCTTTTTTTGAATGTTGGTCTTAAGGGGGCATGTCAACCCATCCCATTACCACTTATTTCATGTATAGGGTCACCTAGTTAAAAATTAAAAAGCAAAAAATTAGGTGTTTTCATCACAATATCTCTGGCTGACATGGTCAAAACTGCACGAAATTGAAAGTGTAGGATCATTATGACACCTTCCGAATGCATGCCAAGTTTTGTGAACTTTCGTTCATGGGGGCCCTTACAATAAAATGATTTATGTGTACATTTAGTGACCGTACACCAACAAGGATTCCTGGGACACTGAAAGACCGGGGTACACGAAACTTGGTGGGCATGTAACCCCACATGGATAGCATGGAACCATCGTTTTTCGTTTTGATCTGTAGCCCCCCCGCTGGACTGGACCCCCCGAAAGGAGGGTAGGGCAGACACAGTTTTCTGTGAATATCTTGAGAATCGTAGGGCCTAGGATGACCAATTTTTTCTGTATGTTTGCCTCCAGGGGTCATGTTAACCCATTCCATGTGCACACATGTGTATAAACAGATACACACGCACACACATACATTCACAGTAATCATACGTATGACACATACTCACACAGTAGACATATGTACGCATGCATGCACATGCACTAACACACATACGCAGACAAACACACAAGCACACACACACAAACATAAACGTGTGCACGCACACATGCACACAATTCAAGAATTTCTCAGAATTATGAACAGGCAAGATGGGGGTGGGGTTGTATAAAATGAATTTTACATGTGAAATCTATGAACTAATCATGTTTTTGTACTTGTTGTCTAGCAGATACCAGTGAGAATTGAGTGTGAATAATGCAATTTAGTGAGACAGTTAGAATCATATAGGCCTTTCAGCGTTTATTTTTGTGGAAAAAATGTGCTGGACTGGGCGGCGGCCATATTTTCTACCGCTCTGACCGGTGTTCTATACATTATCCCTTACGTAATACATAACTTTCTCCAGTAACTGGTTGATATGAGTACCCAGAAGCTCGCATCATGCTGAACGAACTTCTGGGCCAAAACTTTCACAACCGGAAAACAGCTAGAATAAGTGAAGGAGCAGTACCCCCCAATTATGGTGGGGTAATTCGCACTCTGGTTGAAATACTCCCAAAACACAAAGTAAACAAACCAAAATATATCTATGCAAGAAAATGGGAAAATGTATTCTAAACAATAAGCCAACAGTCGTGGAAGGGCATTACTACGATTAAATCTCACTGTAATCTCCTAGCTTTGCGATATGTCCCTTTGATTTGATTCATCTTTTTGACATCCACTGACTAGGCTATTTTGCTGTGGCGCGAACAAAACGTGACGTCACATGCAAAGGGTGAATAACACTAAAATGTGTGTGATTAAATTGTTTCTACACAAACATTGGTACTTGTATCAACACGAATTGTGGTCTTAGTCAGGGCACATACACCACTAAATAGACCACTGTATATGTTAGTTTAAACACTTTTCAGCTGCTAATGTTCGGACATTGGATTTCATTGTAACCCTTGCCAGGCAGCTAGGCTACATCAAAGATTGTTAAGGCTGCAACAGAGGTATCAATATGACATAATATGTCTTAGTGACCTTGTTGTTTCTATGAACATGAATTGTTGTTTATAGGCAACACCAACTTAGTCGAGGCATAGAGACCCCTGGATATCTTCGTTAGCTAAAACTAGCTAAAAGCCTTATTAGCTCGCTTGCCACCACTGGCTAGACACAAACGGTTAGCTGCTAGCGGTTTTTAGGTGTTGGCCATGTGGAAACCGACCGTTAACGTTACTGCATTGAAAATGTCTGGTCCAAATCTATAATGTTAACGTTGACTTTCACTCTAATGGCCTAAAGTTAACTTTATACTTTTGAGATGGCAAATTCATCGGTAAACATTACAAGTGAGGGTGAGGTTCACCTCAAGATACATTTTTAAGGATTGGATTTAATGTTAACGTTAGACATACCGGTTTTCCAACTGTGAATAATTTCTCGTGATCCAAAATATTGCTGTATCTAGAGCAGAAAACAAAACAATGATCAACAATGGTTTCAATCATAGATATAACGTTAGTACTCATATCTAACGTTATGGTTTAAATGACCTTCAGATAGCATAGTGCTAGCCTGGTAACTAAAGTTAAGATAAAGTTAGCAAATGCTTGGAAACTTACCTCCACAGCCCACTGATGGTTTTGACATTCAGGAGGATCAAGAACAATGTTACCGTCAAAGCAAGTGAAGTAACGTTACGATACATTTTTACAGCAGCCACAAAAGACATTCATTGCTTTCAATTAATTATATAGTACAATTGTGTTTAACACACAACTCTAATTAGCCATAATAACATTAACGGGAACATAGTCGTGTTCCATAGATATATCTATGGTCGTGTTCAATGAAGAGCTAATCGTCAACAGACAGCGAAGTGATGTGGGGAGCTAGGCTACTAGATTCTAGTAGCATGCAAAATAATGTTTATCCAGTTGAGGACGGCTGCTGGTGACGTAGAAAGAGACAGTTGATAACTAGGTAGGAAAGAGTTATGTAATTTTCTTTATTTGGTGAAAAAAAATGTTTGACAATGACAGATGCCACCAGGAATAATTATAGGGGTGGGCAACAAATCCACTTATCAACGCCACAACAGTGATTGATCACAGGCTACTTCACAAGGCAGTCTCCTGACACTAAGACCCGACTGTGTTGAGTAATCTGAATTTCCTGAGTCACTTCCAAATTTGAGCCAGTAGGTGGCGATGAGATTACTTTCCCTCCCTATAGCTTACCTTTATCAACTAATATAAATTAGAATGGAATAAATTAGGAGGCAGAATGGTCTTCACCAATTTCATACCAGATCAAATAAATCACTACAACAAACTGAATTACCATTGAATTGAATGCAGAGTTGACAGCAGCTTCTCCTTACACACCCCCTTTAACCATAAATTGCACATGCTCCAAAAACCAATTTCTCAACTGGAAGATTCTCCCTTCATGTGTACAAATTGAAAACACTGGACTAAACTGATATAAAAAATATATGTGTAACCAAGTCTACACACAATCTATACAAAATGTTTTTGTTTCTTTCTTTATGGGAAAGAAGTTGGAAACACACATTGTACTTTTACTGGAATGTCTGATTTTTAGTTTTAGTTAACATTGTGCTGCTCAACTCAATAAAAACAACAAGACATCCAAGTTAGCAGAGCTCTTGGCCACATACTGTATAAAATCCAAACTCTGGACATCCAGACTGGGATGTTTAACAAGCTTATTCAATGTAAAAATACCACTATGATATTTGCTACATTGAGTCATGCAATTGAATATGGGTAAAACCTGGAATGCTTTCTTTTTTCACAGAACAAGTTAATATGCAGAGAGAGATGTAGATAGAGAAAATCAAAAAGAAGAATACAGAAAGTGTTTCCTTCGGAGGACAAAATACAAACATAGACACTTGTTTGCATTTTTGGCAGATAAAACAGCTTGGCTGCAGCGAGCAACAATCCACCAGAGGGATTCAAGCATTCCATTTTCCTTGGGCAAAGGTGGACAGAGCCCAAGTCACCGTACAAAGTTGAGGGTGCTTTTTGTCCATTGGTTATAGTGGTCCCCTCACATGATTTGTTTTCCCTCCCTCATTGTATTTGGTCACAATTTCAGTTTATAAATATAACAACACACATTTTTCTTTGTAGCACAAAAATAAAAGGCAAGGCACTCCAAGGAGTGAGCCCCATATTGGCAAGAACTTCGTCCTTCCCACAGGGTGTTCTCAAAGCTCTAAAGTCTCTGTCAGGCAGAAGGTGAAAATGTCTTTTTGGCGGCAAGAGATTGCGTGAATGAAAATGTGCTTGGCACATATCTGTGTCGCATGAGTGTGTGTGTGTGGTGTTAGTGCACATGAATCTATCCGCTTTTAACATGTTCTTCAGTCAGCTTGGTTGACCATTTTCTTGTCCCTTGAGAGCCCATTCCCACTCCATCAGATGGCCTTGACATCCAGGGGGGGGCCCTGCTGGACGTCCTGCCTCTGGGCCTTAATGCCCTGCAGGCGGCGCCCATGTAGAGTGAAGCGGGACCAGGCTAGCAGCTGCAGCAGGGCACAGGTGATGGGCACTAACACCAGCAAGTAGAAGCAACCCTGCCGCAGGGGCATGGAGGCCGTCGCCGGACCCGAGACAACCGTGACTGCCACCGCATCACTCAGAGGGTCCCGCTCAAATATGTCATAGCCTGAGGAAGAGGGGAATGTGAGAGAGGGAGGGAGAGAGGGAGCGAGAGAGAACGGTGAAAGTACAATTACAAATGCTGTATGAATAAATGTGCTAAATAAATATGTTCGTGTGCCATTTTTATTAAGTTGAAATGAGCTGTCAGACATATTGGTGCATTTCTATAAAGCCATCATAAATCACCTCATCCACCACTGTCTGGGAGCTCAGACAGTCGTACCAAAAGGAAATTAGAAAGGGTCATCACCAAAGCCTCTGACATAATTGGTTGTGACCTCCCTCCAGTCTACACTGTACTCTGAGCGCACCATAACCAGTGCTACCAAAATAATTAAAGTCCCCTCACATTCAAACCTCCACTTGTTTCAGCTGCTTCCCTCTAGAAGATGCTACAGGTCCATACTAACTGAAACCACACATTTCAAAAATAGCTTCTTTCCTTCAGCAACCAGACTCCTGAACACCAACATTGATCTGAACTATTTATTTATTTATTTATTTATGTATGGTTGTTTTTCTGTTTCGGTTTTCTGTTTCTTTTCCTTTTTATTGGACTGAGCTGCCTGTTTCTGTAACAATAATTACCACCAACATTGTTGTGTGGTATCTGTAAGTACATCTGTATCTGAATTTATATTTCCAGTTATGTACAGCTGTTGGCTAAACATCATAGTTAAATTATCCACCGTGTTCAGCTGTGTTTAACAAAAACAGAGTATTACCCTCTGCATAGCAACTGCTATAACCTAGGAAACACACAGCTCAGGTGACCGGACTCATTGGGTGCTACGCTCTAAAATCTTTGATTCACACTCACATAAAATGTACCCCGCTGTGTACACTCACCTGTGTAGACACACAGTAGCCACGTGCCAATTAGAGGTGCAAATGTCTGTCCGGGCTTGGTCACCAGGGCGACCATGCCGAAGAGTAGGGCAGATGCCGCCTGCTGACGCCGGTTCAGCACGTAGTCCTCGTCCACCAAGTCGCTGATGACCAGGTTGAGCAGTTTGCAGGTTCCCTCAGTGAACACTCGGTTACTGACAGGGAGAGAAAGCAAGGGAGAAGTTTGACAGAAAGCAATCAGCACCTAAATAAGGGTGTACTCACAAATAAGTGTACAAATAAGGGTGTACATGCCATCCGTACCGTACCAGAGTACATTTGAGCCCTGGTTCGTTTGACCTGAGTGATTGCTCCGTACCGTACCCGGGCATGGTACACTTATCCGTGGTCCACTTGAGATGGACTCGGGCACGGTACGGTTGTGGTACAGAGTCTTTAGTCTATGGCACAAACAAAAACCCCACCCTACCACCTTGACTAACAAATTTTCTGCGGGAAACCCTGAGTAGAAAGTGTGGGCACCACATTGAATTAAATTCAACTTTATTGTCATTGTGCAGCTGTAACGGTGGCGAGCCCCAGGTACTGCAATTCAGGCGCCAGACAGGCCTAAAATCCTGCCACTTAACTGGGGTCAACACCGCCAGCAATAAATCATAGAAATAAAGATTCAGAGTCACGAGTACAGTTCGCTTTCTCACGGTCTTTGTTTTTAGAAGTTTTCAACACAAAAATGTCCATCAAAACAATATGCACAAGACATGTCAGCGGCTACAGCCCCTTTTAAATAGTTTACACATGTCACATGATAACCCTATTTGGAACTCAGCGTAACTGTAATCTACATACCATGAACACATACAAATCAGACAAAACAAACAAACAAAATATGTCCGTGTATGAGTGTGTGTATGCATGTATGTGTTTGTTGAATGCTGAACTTTGATCCGAGGGTAGTTTAGATGATGCAGGTATCCAAAACAAACATAATCCCACAAATCCACGAATGAAGACGAGGCAGACGATTCACGGATTCTAACGACAAGTAAATACTAACTCGACTTGAAACCGCTTATTTACATTAAGCACAATAGGCTACTTATTTCTCCAGGCTCGCGTATATTCCACAACTCTGTTCAGGTCTCCGCCATTCACACTCTCCATTGACACTTCCGACTACGGCTACTAAATACTACAGATACGCCCCCAATTAAGGTGACGTCACGGTTCATGAAATTGGGCCTCAAAATTAGCGTTCTGCAGAGCAGAGCAGTTCGCTACACAGTATACAAGTACAAAAGATGAAACGAAGCACAGTTTGCGTCTAACCAGAAGTGCAAAAAAGCAGAAAACTGCAATGTGATATACAAAGTAGTTTACAGTAATATAAATTAAATATAAATATGTGCAGTGTATTGGCAGTAACCTTAAATTACCTAAAAAAGCAGAATATAAATATGGCTATGTAGTATGAACAACGTACAGATATGTGCAGTGTAGTACCAGTAACATTATAAGAGTAGTAATAATAATATAGATATATGCAGTGTATATTATAAGAAAAACGGATACTTGTATGAACCGTATAGACAGATAGAGTGGTGTGAAAGTGTTTGCCCCCTTCCTGATTTCTCATTTTTTTTACATGTTTGTCACACCTAAATGTTTTCAGATCATCAAACAAATTTAAATATAAGGCAAAGATAACACAAGTAAACCCAAAATGCCTTTATTAAATGAAGATTAAATATAAAGATTTTTATTATAGAAACTAACATGGCCCTGTGTGAAAAAGTGTGAAAAACATAACTGTGGTTTATCACACCTGAGTTCAATTTTTTCTAGCCACGTCCAGGCCTGATTACTGCCACATCTGTTTTCAATCAAGATTAGTTTGTTGGTTGTCACCGGGATGCAGAGCTAGAGTTCAGTAGGGTGACAGCCGCAGGGAAGAAGCTTCCTCTGAACCTGCTGGTTTGGGTGCGGAGAGACCTGTAACGCCTCCCGGAGGGAAGCGGGGTGAACAGTCTGTGGTTGAAGTTGGGGTCTTTGATGATGCTGCTCACCTTACGCAAGCATAGCTTGCCCTGGATGGCCTCAATGGAGGGGAGTGAGGAACCGGTTATGCGGGCAGCCAGAATGGGTAGCTAGCTTTAGACTTCCTGAAGTCCAAAATTAGCTCTTTGTTCTTCTTGGTGTTGAGAGTCAGGTTGTTGTCACCATGATGCACAGTGCACCACAATGTTAGGTGCTGGACCTCCTTCCTGTAGGCCGTCTCATCGTTGTTGCTGATGAGACCAATCACTGTAGTGACGTCAGCAAACTTGACAATGGAGTTAGAGCCATGTACAGGTTTGCAGTCATAGGTGAAGAGGGAGTAAAGGAGAGGGCTCAGCACACATCCCTGTGGTATGCTGGTGTTCAGGGTGACGGTTGAGGAGGTGTGGTTATCTAACCTAGCAGACTGAGGTTTGTTGTTTACGAAGTCCAAAATCCAGTTACAGAGGAAGGTATTGATGCCCAGTTCACTGAGTGTGGTGAGTTTGGAGGGGATGATGGTGTTTAATGCAGAACTGAAGTCCATGAACAGCATTGTCACATAGGTGTTGCTATTGTCAGGGTGGGACAGGGCAAAGTGTAGTGCCGTAGAGATAGCATCTTCCGTGCTCCTGTTCTGAGGGTAGGTGAATGGGAAGGGGTCCAGTGAGGGTGGTAAGCAGGTCTTGAGGTGGGCCAGGACCAGCCTCTTGAAGCCATTAAGGCTTGTTGCAGTGGAGTGTTTTGGCACCGGCACACTGGAGTTGGTTTTAAGGGTCATGACACACCAAGCAAACGGCTGACCGTCGGCAGAAAAGCAGTCGGACTGATCAGTAGGCTCCGGTCTCCCCGGGTCGGTCAAAAAAGTGCCTCGGAACACACAGAAGCGACACCGACGCCGAGCGTACGTTCTGCTTGTGCGCACGATGCTACACGTTTCCATAACAGCAAGCGGCGCTAAAAGATTCAGAGCCGAAAATATTAATCATAAAAGGATTCGCCAATGGAACCAGTCCAGTTTTGGACTTTTCTGATTAAGCAATAAGAAAATATAAATAAAAATATATATTGTGTACTATTTTATAGTCATTGCTTGTGTGTGATGCCAATGAAACACTCTTTCGGACACAGAATAAATTATTTATTTTCGCCCGTTAACAGATCTACTAGTTATGTTCGCTAGTTAGGTAGCAACTAAGGACTTTGGTTAAACTTGTATATTGTTGCATACTAACCTGAAATAACATACATTCAGCAACTTTGTGGTAGTCTACTAGCAAAAATATAGTTTATCAAAATGGGTTCATAGCTTACATCGCTGAATGTAGGGCTAATGGTCATACTAATCCGAGGTAATGTTTAGTCAAGGGCTAGCACTCCAGCAATCAGATTGGTCATTGCCGACGACGGCTCCTCCGACTGACGACGGCACGGGACACACCAAACAGACTCGAGTCCCCGACCTCGCTCGACGACATCCGACGGCTGTCGGGCTTGGTGTGTCCTGGCCTTAAAGCATGCGAGGACAGCTGCCTGGGCTAGTGACAGATTAAATATCAAACACGGGTAAGTAGTGGCTATTCAAATTCAAAATTACATAAAAAGTATGTGCAATAAACTGACACTTCGAATAACTCAGTCTACTTTGGACTCAAGACTGAATAAACCAACAATTCTGACTGCAAGGTCCCAAATTGAAATGAGCAATAGGCTAATGTTCCTGAATTTAACAACGTTTCAGAAGACGTGCCACACACCTAGACAACGAGTGGCTGAGAGAGCAACGTCACGTATGCTACCAAAGACTGTTTTTGAGTCATATCGTTGCAAATCTCATATGATGATGCATCTTTCTACAACATGGTTTGTCTTCTATATCGTACATGCCTGTCTTCTACATGCCTAAATTCTACTGCACATTAATAATTATAGGTTAATATATTATAATATAATATTCAGTATTCATTATTGAATACTTAGCTGGAATAATGTTTTTCCCTATCATCCTATTTTTAAAGCAGGCATACTGCTTCTGATTAGGGAAAGTCGTAATCCATTTGAGGGTGGTGACACTGTTGATGTTGGAGTTTATACAGTCCAGAACGGAGGAGGCATATGAATCAATGTCCGTGTGGGAGTCATGGATGGCCTTGGAGTTGCGAAGACTCTCCAGTCAGTGTTTTCAAAACGCTGCTGAAGTACCCAAGTAAGCTCCCACTGGCCTCACTCTGACTGTCCTAACTGTTGGTTTCACACGTTTGATGAGTGCTGAATGTCCTAGGTGGGTGAGGGGGGCGGCTTTGTATGCATCAGCCATGTTTGTGTAGACAAGGTCTAAAATCATTTCTCCTCTTGTGAGGTATGATACATTTGGATAAATTTGGGCAGTACAGTATTTTCAATTTGAGTGGTTAAAGTCACCCACAACAATGTAGGCTGCCTTGAGATGCAGAGTAATAACACACAATATAAGAGCACACAACAGTAAGAGGTGTTGTTGTCGTCTAAATGTTTTAGTATTAACAACCTCTTGATATGCAACCATTGTCATAACTTCCACCTTTTCAAGTTCCATTTCTTATGGAATCTACAGATGAGGAAGTGAGCTAAATGAATGAAAATGACTGATAAGGTTACTACTCTGCAGTCTGCATAAGTGCCTGTTGTAAAATGTCATTCTGAACTCTACTGCCAAAACCAACATTCCACACATGACATGAGGCTCAGATGAAGGCAGGTGTGTATTTGTGTGTGTTTAATTGAGTGTGACTGTGTGTGTGTGTGTGTGTGTGTGTGGGGTTAATTGAATGTGACCATGTGTGAGTTTGTTAGTTTGTTTAAGTGAATATGACCTGTCACTTACCTGGCGATGAAGATGCACAGCAGGTAGATGTGGTCTGCCCCAGCCAGCAGCATGGCCACACTGAGGCCCAGCTTAAGCAGAAAGAGCCAGCGGATCACCTGGTACACACCAAAACGCTGGCACAGGGTCAGGAAGTAGAGGTTGTTCAGGTGGGGGGCGATGTATGACACACCTGAGGAGAGGACAGTGGCACGTTCACGCTCACGGTCGTGGATCGACAGAGCATTCCATTGTTTGCTCAATTTTAGAGTAAACATCGACAAACAAGGACAAGTTTCTCCATGATGTAAATGCCACAGGGCACGAATAAATGGTCCCATTGTGTTTAAAAGAAAGCAGGACTAAGCCAGGAGACAATGCAAAGTTACACAATGTGGAAGTGATCACTGACAGGTCTCGCACATTTCACATTAGCAAAAATATGAATTGGCTGATTCAATGCAGCCAAATCATTTCCATTCATTTGCTACACAATGTAGTGAACACATCTTTTGCTTCAGATCAGTGGGGTTGGCGGAGATTCTCTGGATGGAGGGGAGGCCATCAGCTGAACTCTTACCCAGTAAAAAAGAGCCTGTGGAGGCAGAGATCCGGTCCGACAACAGGTGCTCCAGAAAGAGGGGGAAGAAGTTGCTGTTAAAGTGGCAGTGAAATACCTGCCAAAACACACAAACAAATAAAAATAATGATGTAAGCATCTATTAGGAACAGAACACTAACAAGTATCTATCAGGAAAGGGGAATGGCATCTGTATTTGGTTGCGGTTCAGGCCGCAAATTTCTGTCCGAACCCGGCCCGCGTCCGTAGGAGTTGCGTCCGAACCCGATAGACATTTTCATTTTTATGTCCGAACCTGACCCTGACGGAGATGATGCCTCAGTTATTCCCATGCTGGTAATTAAACGTTCACATGGATAGCCTGTCTTTCTTTAGCCCATTAAATGGAACAAACAACAAATGGAATTCTTGTCTACAGAATCAGATGAGCGTGCACACACACAGGTCACACGCAGCGCACATTAACAAGAGGCCCAAGCAAGTAGAATTCTAGTCTTACATAAACAAATCTCCCTGTACATAGACCGCTGCAGGAACAAAATTAAATAAATTCTCCATGACCCATATCACCCCAGTCACTCTCTGTTTAGGTGGAGAAACTCGGACCGTGTGCTGAGACATCATAGACCAGAGAGCATAAGGGCAAATACAACGCGTTTACACAAACCAGACCAGACTGCTGGCTGATGACATTGTATCTGGTTTAAAATACCCTGTCCTACCTCAGACGTGAGAGTAGCCTAATTACATTGAGTGGATCGGAAGGCATGCATTTCTCTGTTTTCAGCTACGAGTGGAAATAACTTTTTGCATTAGTGCATTAGAATATGTAGATACACATCGGGGTGTTTTCTGTCATTAGTTAAAATATCTAAAAAAGGTTGAAGAAGGATCCTAGAAGAGATAAGTGTCTCGCAATGTTAGTCATTTCTATGATTTTGGTAAGCACTACATGGACTTTAAGCAAACAAGGACATCTCCAGATAGTATAGTATAGTATATAGTATATATACTCTTTTGATCCCTTGTCCTTTTGGTCTCTGCATTTAACCCAATCCATGAATTAGTGAAACACACATAGCACACAGTGTACACACAGTGAGGTGAAGCACACACTAATCCCGGCGCAGTGAGCTGCCTGCATCAACAGCGGCGCTCGGGGAGCAGTGAGGGGTTAGGTGCCTTGCTCAAGGGCACTTCAGCCGTGGCCCACTGGTCGGGGCTCGAACCAGACCAGTGGGCCACGAGGGTTGCTCGAACCAGCAACCCTCCGGTTACAAGTCCAGAGTGCTAACCAGTAAGCCACGGCTGCCCAATGTAAAAGATGTAAAAGCTTTTCCAATGGGTTGCATAGCGTACTCAAATGTCAGTAAAAAAAAAGCCATACATAAACTTTCTTTCATAGCCTAGGTAAATTAGCAACCTGGTTGAGAGATGCAAGTAAGCAGATCATTAACGTTATCCTTCTATTTATTGACATCAAAACTGCAAGGGAAATCTCTGGTGTCTGCAGAAGTGTGGCATCTGGCTCAATATTCTCAAAATTACAAGGTCGCCCAAAGTTTTGTGGGGATTGGTTGAATTTGCATTAACTGTTGCGATCGCAACATCGCAAATTCCTGGAGGGACAGAATATCCAACAGAAACATTCCATTCTGTTTTTAACAGAGGGCTATTGCATTTGTGTTGTCAAGGTCAGGACCAATAAAACCGTGCCTGTGACAGCATGTGTGATTTTGTGTGTGTGTGTGTGTGTGTGAAAGAGAAAGAGGTGTGTGTGGGGGAATCACAGCTTGTCATTATGTCATAACCATTTATGATACCTGGACAAGGTTCATGGAGGTGAACCACATGAAGTTCCTGTGCCTGGAGAGCTGCCTCAGGTACTCCCCTAGAGTCACAGGTCTCTCCTGGGGAACCATGGGACCCTGGCCAATCACCAGCCTACCAACATGGAGAAAAGAGGAGGAAAGAAGTGAGGAGAGGGAGAGGAAAAACAAGGAAAGCCGACGAGTTTCACAGAGGAATGGGCACAGAGGAGCACGCAGAGTCTGGGAAAAGTGTGTAATCTGAGAATGTTCTCATTTCAGTGGTCACCCTGTTCACTAGACACCTAAAGTGGCTGGGTGAGTGAGTGTCTCAGCTTACGTTTCAACAACAAAACAAATCCCCTAATGGAAACAATATGAGTTTCTGATTCTCCGATTCCACATCTATTACACACCCACAGTCACTCTTGAAAAGAAACACTGGAAGTCAACAAAGACTGATGGAACAAGCACTTTTGGTGGATAATGTGGATCGGTTTTGTTTTGCTGCCAAAAATTGAATCCATAAATGTAGCCTTGCCTGGGGAAAGCTATACTCCATAAGCTACAGTACTGAGCACCACCAACACATGAGCTGTGCGGTAAACTATATACAAAACACAATGTTACAGTTCAGGGACAAGCAGTTCTGCAGTCAAACACTGATACATTTTGGTCACATTGGGAAAAACAAGTGTCATCTTTTTCTTATAGACTGAAATCAAATCACTCTTGCAGTCAAAAACTGATACATTTTGATCACACTGAGAAAAAACAAGTGTCATTTTTTTATGTTATAGGGTGAAACAACTCACTCTTTGAGCACCTGTGCCTCATCTTGGCCCTTCCGCAGCCCAACCTCCGCCTGGAATCGGACCCTCAGCAGGCGCGAGACAGTGGCGAAGCCCAACACAGAGACAGCGGCCAGGCTCATGCAGAAGAGCCGGAAGGCCCCAAAGTCCTCCTTGTCCCAGAAGCAGTAGGACAGGAAGACGGACAGCGAACCCAGGGCGCTGAACAGCGAGCTGTGGAAGTTGAGGAGAGCGCGCGCCTGCGCCGACACGGCCAGGTCGGCCAGCAGCGCATTGTGGTTGAGGTCCACCACCGTCAGGAAGCCGTCGTACAGGCACAGGCACAGCAGGAACTGGAGCGAGGGGCGCGCCCAAGCCACCCAGAAGGCCAGGAAGGAGAGGGCGAAGAGCGGCCCGCTGCGCGAGAGCGCCCGCAAGCGCTGCAGCACCACCTCCGGGCCGGAGATCTGAGGACCAGACCTGAGCAGAGCAAGGGGAAGAGAGAGAGAGAGAGAGAGAGGGGGAGAGGAGAGAGAAAGAAATAGAATGAATGTGTCGTTGCTTGCCCCAACTCATCCGAGTGTACTTCCTCTACTAACACTTCTAACAATCCAACACACCTAACATACACTTATCATGAACCTCCTCCTTCTTCAACCACTTTCTCCTTTGACAACACTTTGAGTAGTAGGCTATTTAAAGCTTCTGCACTCTGAACCTCTGGTTTGTTGGTGTTTGTTGGATGGAGTTGTTCGAGTTTGACATGTCCAAAAGTCGGTCTAGTCAATTACTGTCTGGGCAGTTTGGACCTAGCAGTTAGTTTACTGAGCATTCTAAAGACGGCAACCAACAATTGCCAAGAATGTTAGGGTTCGTCTTGGCAGCATGCAAACCTTGAGAAGTAGAGACGCAGAAGAGAGTAGTTTCTTAAGGTGATGATACATGGGGCAACTTTTTGAGTAATGTTGCTGGGCAACCACATAACTTGTTCCAATGAGTTCTAATTGGACAATCATCACAATTTGCCTACTTATGATTTAAGTTCTCCAGAAATTAAATGGAAATCATCAGCTTGAGAGCTAGTGAAATAGTCTATTTAGTCTATAGAGTATTTTCTAATGTCAAAAACCTGAACTTTAAAGACTACTACTACAAGACTACTTACCCCCAAACATTAAGGATAAGGTTGCAAGGGATAACATCCTGGCTCACCCCAAGCGAACTTCTTCTAGTCACAAAGATGTACGCAGGCTTAGTTGGTTTAACCCTATAGGCTTGCTTGAGAGTGAAAACCCAACTTTTTAAGTAACTGAGAGCTAACTGAAAAGTAAGAAAGAGGAAGCAGCTTACTGTGTGGATGCAAGGAAGGAGCGATCACTCAGCCATCCGAAGAGAGGGTCATTCAGGCTGTTCCATATCAGAAACACTGTCTGATGAGGGAAGGGAAGAAAACTCAAAATTCAAGATACATTTATTGTTACACCTCATTATACGTGTATAAGGAGAATAAAAATCTTGTGTTTCTCCTCCTCTTGCAGCAATCAATCAATCAATCAATAAATAAATAAATGAATAAGAGTATTACTCAGAGATACGACAGCTAAAGAATCTCTACAAAACTGGAGAGAGACATATCTACAATTTCATTTCATGTGTGAACGAAATACATTTACAATCACTTCTTTATCGGTAGCCTTTGGGCTAAGATATTTACAGAATAGGTGGGGCACGTATTATCTCAAGTACAACAGTGTCCCTTTGTAATCAAAACCTTAGTGGTAGTGTTTCCACCCTGCACTAACAGTTCAGTTAGAGGAACACAATAAAAGGCTAAGTGTGTCATACATCATATGAGTGCCAGTGGCAGACAAAACCAGATGGACATCAAGTTTGTACTGAGTAAGTGTTATTATTGTGTTTTATGTGTTTGTCTGTCATACAGGGTATTGTCTGTTTGATTCGACCTACAGAAGAATACACTCACCTCTCCCACCCAAAAGGACAGCTTATCTATCTTGTAGACGGACACAAATGTCTCCACGTAGTAGAGGAGGAAAACGTTGTGTAGGATAGAGACGAAGAGGGACAGCGAGCCGTACAGCAGCGCCGTTGACAACCCCAGGCACCAGCCCCAAGGTCTTCTTCCCATCCTCTTCCTCCTCTTCCTCCTCCTTCTCTCGCCGCCCTGTCTGTTGCTTTCCTCCTCGCTCTCCTCCTTCTCCTCTTCTCTGGGCTCTCTATCACTCGCTTAATCGGACGTCGAGACTCGATCATCCCACAGGCGGAGCAGTCGGGCTGTGGGGGTCAGCCCCACTCCCAGTCCTGACACACACACACATACACACACACACACAGAGGGGGGAGAGGTGGGGGTGGGTGGGGGGGGCAGACAGATAGAGAGAAGGCAATAAACCTTTTAAAAAAACATTTTAAAACTACTTTTTCCAGCGCTATGATTCCGAGATGACTCCCAGCACAAAAAAGCACGAATGAAAACGCTTTTTACTGCATCACTCATTTGCTGAACATACAGGGGCCCACAAATAACATCAGCCCAACACTTAACAACTGCCAGTCTCTGTCTCAACAAGTCTCAAGATGAGAACTGAGGGGGATGGAAAACATTAAACAGTTCCCCTCTCCTTCTCTCTCTCTCACTCTCTCACTCACAGAGTGAGAGAGAGAGAGAGAGAGAGAGAGAGAGAGATAGAGAGACTCTCTCGCTCTTCCTCGCTTTCTCTCACACACGGGTGTGACTGTCAGATGGCCACTGGTGTCTGTTTCTGACATCAGGGTGTTGCTGTGTTTCCCAGGAGACAGTGTGCTTCTGGCAGGGCCGTGTCCATCTGAGGTTCCGGCAACACTCTACACAATAATGAGGACTCCTCCAAGGAAATCAGAGTTTAAGGTTCCCATGGAGACAGATTAGCCCCTCTTCAGTTCCAACAAAACAACCACGACCATCCTCTCCTGCCAAGAGCCGGCTGAATGATGGGTGTAATAACACACGGCTCTTCACTGAAATTACCGTCTCAGCACGCACACACTGAAGAGGAAATATCATAAAAGTACCTAATTTCTTTGCCAAAGCCGGTACAAAATATTATCAAGAGACATACAGTTTGCCTTACATCAACTGGTAAAAATCTATGAGAACAACTGACAATGATAACAAAAAACAGACAAAGCAGTGCAGCACTACACTGATGTCATCACTAAATCTTTGCTGTGCCTCTAGGACTATGAGTCTAGTTCATCATTCTCTTGTCTTCTAGCCACACCTGCACGATTAAATGTGATGTGAGGGTCCAAAAGGGGGTAGTCATGATACACATTTGGTTCACACAAGACCGAACATGTTCAGACCTCAACTAAATACAGTGCAGCACAAAGCCTTTGGTTTGACAATATTACCATGACGTAGGCCTATCTCCCTAGGCCTAGCAGATCAACTTTGACTAACTTGCAGTACTGTATACCATACATATTTTAAGAAAAACACACCCGATTTAGTCTACACAATCTCATGGGAACTGTCACACAGCCATTATCAAGTACAACTACTACACTTCGGGAGCGGTGCCAGCTCTCCGGCGCGCTCCACACTACCTGGCCTGTTCCCATCAGATGGGTGGCGAAGCAAATCCGCTTTTTTCTCCTTTCCACCTGTATCGCGTTGCGCGGGCACACTGATTCCCATCTCACCTCGGCTGTTGGGAACGGGTGGCTGTGTTCCCTCCACGCCAGACCACAGAAATGCCCCAGTATCAAGGGAATGCCCAGAGGTGATGACACCGTGTTCTCCGATCCGAGGTAAGATTACAACAAAACAAAGACTCTGTGTCCTGGCAAAGGTCTAACGTAGGCCACCCCGCACGTACCTTCACGATCAAGTGCTGAGCACATATTAGATTTTACAGTGTACTTACAATAAACAATGCAAAATTCACCAAACATCACTACAACACTACATACAACTGCAAGAGGAATCATAATAGATAGAAAATATAATTGTACTGCATTTTTTTTGTATGGCAAAAAAATCCATAATCAGTTTGATCAAAACTCATTACGCAACATAGTGCCTTACACTGGATATTCCAATAAATAAACAACATGCGGACCTACGTGGCATTATATGATGGACATTAAAAGCCATGAATGTATGTCTAAACTAAAGTAATGTCAAAGCTACTCCATCAAAACAGTCTGGCTATGGTGCATCAGACATGACAGTTTCAAATAAAATCTTTATCTTTCAGCATACAGGTCAGCATACAGGTCATGTCAGCCCTTCTGTGACAATTATTTCCAGGCTTAACGTCAATGTTAACAGAGCCTACTCTGATGTTAACCAAGCAACAGATTGTTCCACTTAAGCCTCAGGAAGCCTGATACCGTGTAACGTTAACGTTAATTAGTCTTCTTAAAGTCAAACGTTATGCCTCGATAACTAGCTGTCCGGCTGGCGATATTGTGATCGATTATGTATCTAACGTTAATTGCTTCCCTTCATTTAATTTATACTAACGCCCTCGTCTAAAGTTAAAAGAAATACATCAACCATATGACGATCAACCCCACAAAGTGTGTTGGGAAATTGTGACCAAGATGGCTAGCTATAATCGCTAAGAAGAAGACGTGTAAGTTTTCGTAAGCCATTCAAACAATGTATGACCACCAGCTGACGTTAATGTTAGCTAGCTAGCAGCTAACCAACTAGCTAGCTGGCTAACGTTACCGGTAAACTTTATCGACTTCAAGTAGTAACTCTACCTGTTCTTGTTAACTAATTATTTCAACAATGCGCTTACCATCACCGGTAGGTGTTGACACTGACGATTCCCAGATTTAAAATCCCTCAGTTGGCTTGTTGCTTCTTCCAAGCTATGCGCGTCTGTCGTACTACGATGCCAGACTAGACAGAGGCAAGGCGTGGGGAACTAGATCTAGCTTAGAACTACAAGCTTGCTTGCTTGCCTAGTGCATACGTCATACGCCATCGTACCACAAACACGCTGGCCATGGTGAAAAAAAAAATGCTTGACTGTTATGGACACATGGTGTTGTTATAATAACCTAGAACATTCCCAGATCAATGCTACCTACTTCCGTGTAGTGACAGGTATTTTTATAGACCAAGGAGCAGCAACATACGCTATGAGTTGTTCCTGTATTGAACAAACGTTATATAGCCAAGTATGCCAAATGGGGGTTTCCTTTTGGCCTAATAGAAACATGTAAACATAATGATAATAGAAGCCCACAGTTAGTTTAACCTACATTTGGCCCATATTAACATGTGCCAGCAGGCCTGTCCCAACAAGCTCCTGACATTTCAGTAGGCAATGAAGCAAATATCCATTGAGGAAAATTCTTCTTATAACCCAGATATGTTTCATGGATGACCGACAGGGGAACATTAGCAAATAACTGAATAAAAACATTCTTTATACATCTGTCATAGTCTATGACTAGCCTACCCTGGAATGGAACCCTTGAGTTCCATTGTTTACTTGATACACAAACACACTTTTGTCCTATTTTATTGAGTGTAGGCTTACTCTAGCTTCCTTCTTTTTTTCCTTGTTTGCAGACAGATCTGGTCACACCAAGACAACAAGCCAAGGGATGTGGTTGTCCATGTTACTCAGGTCTCATAGCATCTCAATTGTTCCATTTTGCTGACCAAAAACAGCTATGACTTATAACATTAAGATACTGTGAACTCTTTCTTTCATTCAATATGATCAGTGAATGCAAGAATATAAGAGGCTTGTCAATTTGCTAGGTCAGATATAATCCTTACATACACCTCAATTTATCAGTTTAAGATTGGGCTTAAACATAAACCGATAGGCCCAAATCTTTGTGGTTACTGCTGAATACAGAAATTGTAATTGTGTAGGCCTATTCATCGCTCCAACAAATCTGCCACCATAGTTTACTGCATTTGGCTCTGTTCATTTATTTTACTGTCTATCCCCCATCTCTCTCTTCCACATTCTTCTTGTCACAAGACAAAGTCTTAGGCATATAATAAGTTCTATACAAACATTTTGAACCAAGTTTCTAGTTAAGCGGGTCAAGTCAAATTACACCCTGGAACAATAATAGTAAAAAAAAAAAAGAAGAAACCAATGAATTGCATGCACTGTAATAATAATAATAATGCTAAAAAGAAGAAGAAGAAGAAGAAGAAGAAGAAGAAGAAGAAGAAGATAACAGTAATACCCAATACCCTAATACCCAAGATCTTGGAGTAAACAGACCTGTAAGAGGAAATTGAACCTCAAATGATCACCAGATGAATGACCCACTAATGAGGAGCTGTTTGGTATTCGGCCAGCAGGTGGCACTCCGAACAAATATTTAATTTACATTGATTCTCCTGGGCTATCCAGATGTCTCATCGACCTCTTTTGCAAGTGACCCCTTAGAATATTAAAAACCTAACAGTCGTTTAAAATGTAATGATATAATGTGATAGAAAGTATCAGAAGCCAGACATAGGACTATTAAATTCCCCGTTTCAGGTATTTTAGATGGTTGTCCAGTGGTAATTGTGAGACCGTATAGGCCTATTATTTAATTATTTTCATTAGGCTATTGATTGAATTGGCATTGTTGTTTATTATTGCTGTTCTTAAAAATCAATACAATTAAATTGCTGTTACTGTTATTGTAGTCTTAGGCTTACCAACTTTTTAAAAAATTGTTTACTGTTAAATTTAAGTATTGTATTGTTGTTATTTATGTCGCTTTGGACAAAAGCGTCTGCTAAATACCATACCAACCACAACCATAACCCGTGTCTGAGAAAATGGCAAAACACACACACACACACACACACACACACACACACACACACGCGCGCGCGCACACACACACACACACACACACACACGCACACACACACATATAAAACGTTTTATAGTTTATTGTAGTTCACTTCATTGCAAAAGACAACAGCGCGCGGGAGAGAGATTCATATTAATAAGTTGGGGGCGTGGCTGCAACACCTGGGACGGTCCACCATTCGACTACAATAGCATGTGCATGCGGTACCCCAGATACCCCAGCAGCGCATCAGGAGCTGGCGTGTAGGCTACGTCGTTTTAACCGCGAATAATTCTGCGTAAATGCATACTGAGAGGTTTTCTTCACATACATCACCAGAAGCAGCGGTAAGCACTGCGCACTGTTTATTTTATGTTCTTCTAATTAGCCTAATCGCGTTGTGAAATAATTACAGTTCTGAATGTTTATCAGGCTGTAGTGTATCGTAGGCTACTGTATCTTGACCATAGGCAGAAAGCGACAGTGCATTTGACAGGTCCCGTTGGATAAAACATGCTGAGGGTGACTTGTAATCTGCCACTGGACTGGACTGTCCTTTAAAATGCCGCAGTGTTCTATCGATAAGTCTAAAAACCAGTTAAGGCTCTTTAAATTTGTTGTTGAAGTTTCACTCATATAACAACCTTATCACAGAATGGTATCCTGCCCAAATACCATACAAGGACGCTTTGTTCAAAAGTAAGTCACTTGCTAGGATCAAGATGTCTAATGGGCTATACGTGTTTGCTCTTCTTGATATTCCATTATTGTCTGAAATCCTCTAAGATGTACAATTCTGCATAATATAGAAGTCAGTAGCCTAATCCGCCGCGTTTAATTATGCGTCCAGACCACAGAGCCAAGCTAATATGCTTTATTAGCCTACGAAATATTCAGATATCATTGACTATTGAAATTCTACTCGCTACTGCAGTGCTGTTCAAGTAGATAAGCTACCCATGCCGGTGAAGACGCTTTGTGCAGAAACGCACGGTTTTTGTGCCTGATTTCCCTTCCTGTAGGTTACTCTGAGTGTTTTTGTTTGCTCTTCTGAAATGGGTTCACACTCACTGTGTCCCGTATCTTTTTCTGTGTACAGCCGAGTACTCAGCCGCTGCAGGTGCAAGACACGTGTCAGCATCTCCGGAGAACATTGTTATGCGTTGACAGAAGTTGACATGTCAACCGGATTGAAAAGGCCTAGGGATAGGAGAAAGTGACTGGAAATTACCAGCCATTAGTATTCTCTGATGATATTGCATCATCTGACAGCCTGTCCTTCATAGCAGTGTGTCATTGAACTGTCAGGCTATAGACAACATATGTGCAGGGTTATCTCAGAAAAGACTAGATTCTATAGAGCTTCCTCAATACTTCTGGTAACAAAGTCAGCCTATTCCATACACCTTTATGCAAGTTTCTACATTAAAGTGGTATGTCACTAAATGTAAATGCAAACTTTCATCAAGGTCATTTGGTATGCTGTCCCTCCATTGAATAAGGCATACATGACATTAACCAGGGATGTAGTGGAGGCTAAACGCAAGTTTCAGAAGTAGAGTTTAGCCACTTCTTATTTATTGTTATTATCTATTATTATTGTTTATTATTGTTTATTCACCAATTGCAACTTTTAACATTAAAAAATCACACTGTATTATCCACATTCAGAATATGTACACTCATCAACACAATAGGAATAATTTAATACCATTGGTTGGACAATAACCTCCACCATAATTAAACATGTTCTGAATGCCATTTTAAAAATCCGATACCGCATGGCGCAGTCCACCTTACCATGATCACAGAATTCGTTTACCCACCTCTTTTTAACCACTACACCTCTGCCATTAACTGATGAGATTGTACTCTTTGAGAGTTTGAGATTTTGTATAGCCAGGGCTGGGGATGCAGGAGAATCCATCTTTACTGTTTGAAGAAAAACAGCTTTGGATCAGGAAATGTCTCGACACACTGTGGCCATTTAGTTACTGGCTGGTGGAGCATATATTATACCAAAGTCCATGACCTGAGAGACTTGGGGAGCTGGAGCCCCAACTAAATTGATCTACTGTCCTTCATGTCCCCTAACATGCACAATGATTAAAATACAAATGGGAATTTTATACCATTTTTCTTTCCATTTGGCCAAATGACAGATGCAACCAGAAGTTCCCAGAACTGCTTCATTAAGGTGTGATGATAAATAGCTTGAGGTACTTTAACCCTGAGATGCTATGAGGGAGGGCTGAACTCCCTGACTCTGATGCATATGAAAACATGTTTCAAGGTTGCTGTTGGCAGAAAGGGCAGAGAGAGAGAGAGAGAGAGAGAGAGAGAGAGAGAGAGAGAAAGAGAAAGACAGAGTGGTGGACAGATTGCAGATGTAGCCGGATAGAAGAGAGCCCCAGTCACGGTCCCCTTGTTTGAATATCACAGATCAATGCTCCAGGACTTTGCCTCTGGACACCACATGACTGCTAGACAAAATTAGGAAAGAACTTCTGGGTGGGAATGGCATTGCAATACACACCAGGACATTTTATTTTGTGGTTTTCTGGTTAAGATAACAACAATCAATGAGCTAGTTTTGACAACAATGCTGTTCCTATCTTTCCTGCCTAGTCTTTTTACTGTTGTGATGCAGCCTGTCTCTCTAGTCAGTGACCTGGAGTTGTTATGGCATTCAGCAGAGTGATAGTTGCAGCGGACATAGTTGCATGCTGTGTATTGTGATGCTAGTGCTAGACATAATACACACCTAGTGGATAGCCACACAGTTGAATATCTCTCTTCAGTACTTCTGGCATGTAGCATTTGCTAGTACAGTAGTTTTGATCCTTGGAGACATCTTGGTCAAATGTTGTACAAGCATAGAAGTGAATAGTTTATTTTTAGGCCACATAGGAATGACACTGGGCAGGAAAAAAACACGAAAACCATAATAATTGGATTTAGGACCTCTGTTTGCTTTCAAACTGGTGTGGTGTTAGTGGATGTCTTGGACTTGCTCCCCAATTTCATGCTTTTCACCTCAATATAGCCGAGACTAACAGCCGTGTCAGTCAGATATCCTTAAATATTAGATTAAGATATCCCCGGGCAGCTGTTTCACGCTATCAGTATAAGCTGTCAGTGCAATTAAATGTGCCCAGATATAGTGCACACCCAATCTAAGTATGTAGCCTAATGTGTGTACTTGTGTGTGGCAGCTCAGTATGTCAAGCATCACTAGAGTGAAATTGTGAACTACATCATGATGATGAATGTGTGTGTGTGTGTCTGTTTATCTGTCTGTCTGCCTGTGTGTGGGTGTGTGTGTTTGTCTGTCTGTCTGTGTGTGTGTGTATGTCTGTCTGCCTGTGTGTGTGTGTCTGTATGTCTGTCTGTCTGCCTGTGTGTGTGTGTGTGTGTGTGTGTGTGTGTATGTGTGTGTGTGTGTGTGTGTGTGTGTGTGTCTGTTTATCTGTCTGTCTGCCTGTGTGTGGGTGTGTGTGTTTGTCTGTCTGTCTGTGTGTGTGTGTATGTATGTCTGCCTGTGTGTGTGTGTCTGTATGTCTGTCTGTCTGTCTGCCTGTGTGTGTGTGTGTGTGTATGTGTGTGTGTGTGTGTATGTGTGTGTGTGTGTGTGTGTGTGTATGTGTGTGTGTGTGTGTGTGTGTGTGTCTGTTTATCTGTCTGTCTGCCTGTGTGTGGGTGTGTGTGTTTGTCTGTCTGTCTGTGTGTGTGTATGTCTGTCTGCCTGTGTGTGTGTGTCTGTATGTCTGTCTGTCTGTCTGCCTGTGTGTGTGTGTGTGTGTGTGTGTGTGTGTGTGTGTGTGTGCATGCTTGTGTTAGTGTGTTAAGACAAAACTAGAAAGGGTAATCTAAAGTGTGGGTAGCCTGTTTTACATCTGAAGTGTATAAGCTGAGATGTGTGTGAGCACCACCAAATTGCGCTTATCACGGTTGCTCAAAACACTCCCATGTAATGCCCTGCTGGTTAAGCAGCAAGCGCTAATGCTCTAGCCGCCGTTTGGGTGTTTATGTCATATTTGGGGACTTTTGAGGCTCATGTAAAATTAGCTACTTACGCACAGTGCCGAACTGGCTCAACACTCCGCACACACGCAGCTGCTCAATCTGGGCCGACTGCAGAGCCATCTGCAGAAAATGTCAGGCTGGATATCATGCATCCTGACGGGGCTTTAGTCAGTTTAGACAGATGGGTTGACGTTCGTATTGTTACGTCGTATTGTCAATACTTTTTCAAAGGGGGCAAATGAGGTGAGGAGGTGAAAATGTGTGTGCGTATGTGTGTGTGTGTGTGTGTGTGTGTGTGTGTGTGTGTGTGTGTGTGTGGCTGTGTGTGAGTGTGTCACACTGACCTGGGATCTGTAGATACTGTGTAAATCACTCTGAATCTGTCCACACAAATGTATGCTCTCCTGTAATGGGGCAGAGTTTGGGGCCTATTCTTACCTAACACCACCTAGTCATTTGAATGTGGTCGTATTATTTAATAAGTCTCCTGGGTCAGCCTCAGTGTAATCCACAGCCTGCAGGGAAGGTGGAGGATTTGAGTAGAAGATTTTCTCTTGACGTACCACTCCATCAGTCTTCAAAATTCAAGCGATATCAAGCAGCTTTTTTCTTCTTTGCACGCACGGGGCAGATGTATTTACCTTTCCAAGGGGAGTTTCCACTCTGTCGTCACGGTGACGCCTTGTTTGACCAAGCCACCCATAGCAGGTCACACAATACCCGTAGACGTGTGAAAACAAGCTTCTGTTTACATTATACCATAGGACAAATGGTGTTGCTGAAAAAAGCCTCAAGCTCAATGTTACAAAGACATTGTACATTATTATGTAAAGATGAGTACAGTAATCCCTCTCTAAAACACCTCCTGTTTCTTCTATTCATCCCAGGTTTCAAATAACAGGAGTTTTAAATCTGAGGAAGAATATAGGAGGGGATGTATGCATTCAGATCAATGACATAATTACTAGTTAGCCTGATAGAATAACAATGGACAAGTACCAGTTCCACTAATGCCCATCTTTATGAGACAATGAATGGTGTTTTGTTCAAATTGCCCTTTTGTAAACCTCCATGGTACATAAGATTACACTGTGAGTTATCATTCTCTTTCATCAGAGCGATCTTATGCAGTAGGGTGGAAAAGTTACCCTCTAATTAGTGTGTGTGTGTGTGTGTGTCTGTGTGTGTGTGTGTGTGTGTGTGTGTGTGTGTGTGTGTACGTGAGCAAGTGGCCAAGAAGAGTCTGGAAGCATTATGCTTAATCACCGGATTAGCTATCAGATGCCACAATTTCAGAGGCACATAGCTAATAATTATGGGTAGTCATAAAAATGTTGTAGAGTTGTGGAGCAAAGCTGGATTTTAAACGCTATCTTTATGCACACATCTAGCAAAACCTACTGCAGAATATAGTTATTGTTGACTGTGCCTGTATGAAATAAGGTTTTTTGGTGATCACTCAATGCCACTTATTCTAACCATATGCTGCATGACAGGTGTTTGATGCATTTGTGCATTGAGGCTGAAACAATTGCCGTTGGATTCTTTTGTCACATGTTACGAATTAACTGATGAGATATTCCAAGTAAAATCCATTTTCTCACCCGTAGTTTCCACGGATGAATGAAACCACTTATAGTTCTAGTCTAGTGAATTTAGGATACTTTGTGTTTGTGAACCACAATCCTTTTTTCTGGTCGGCACTATTCACTAATTTCATCCACCTGCTTAGCCTTCCATAAAAGTTTGCAGAGTGCAGACAAGAGGAAAACAAATGCATCTTCCTGTTTTCTACCTCCCCCCTGCAGACTGCACCTGTATGATGACAGATTAAAAGCCCATTCCTGTGTCCGTGGAAACCCCAGCCAAACCAAAGCTAAACAAGAAGGACTCTAGAGCTGGACAGCGCTATCGCTTCCTTTGGGTATGGACCTCAAGACCTGTTATGCCCACTGTGTGCTGCTGCTGGTGCTGGTGCTGCTGGGCAGTTTTCCCGGCCCACTACGGGGTTTCCCTTTTGGTCCAGATCTCCAGCTGGATGCTCCGCCCAGGACCACAGTGCTCTTTAATGGTAATGTTTTAAGCTTGGTGGAAGACAAGTAATGTGCATAGGCGCTGTGCACTGTATGTCTGGATAAAACATGCTGTGTACTGTGTGGTGATCTTGGGAGAATTTGAAGACCTTAGATGCTTGTTTATTTCGGACAGAGTTTTTAAGCTATATTTGTTTGTAATATGCTCCTTGTAATAGCCCTAGACTGCCCAGTGGAGCTCTCAAGACTATGTTGATGTTGATGTTGGGTTATTTATTTAATACTCAAATTCACTCAAATGTGTTTTGAATTGTATGACTGTCTCCTCATTGCTCAACTGCTCAGTTGCTGGTTACGTCAGTGTTATGGGTCGGGTTCTCCTTGCAGGCATCTACCAAATGAAAGAAAAGAGTCATTGTTGTGATCCATGTGATGTTTTGAGAGAACACTGCAGAGCAGTATAGATTATGCGGCTGTGTTTCCCTGGTCTTCTGTTATAGATCTGAGACCGTCCTTATAACATCCCTGGAACAAACATGTCCCTCACCAAACACCAAGAGATCTGTGCTACCCCCTGTTAGACAGAAACTCTTTTAGTTTATGAGTGTACTTAAAGACTGACAACAATCTCACATACAATCGTAGGCGTTTTAGACGCAGGCCATCATGTATGCGGTCGCACTGTTACACACACATATGGGTAAACTCACAGTTTTGCTCTCAAACGTGCGTGGCACAGTTCTGCCGCCGAGCCTCGGAGGACGGTGGCAGCAGGCTGGCGTCTCTCTCTGGTGTTATTAATGTCCCCTCTCAAGTCTTGTCCTAGTTCACACAGTTCATAACAACACGCTGGGGCTCTGGGAAAGCAGTGGAAAGAGAGAGGGAGAGAGAGAGAGAGAGACAGAGAGAGAGGGGGAGGGAGAGAGAAAGGGGGGGGGGGGGAGCTAGCAGGCACCTTCGGCCGGCCGATGTTTAGCTGAGACCAGGTCAGGGTCTCTGTGGAGAGGAGTGCTGAGCCCAGCCTTTATGCTATGAGAGGGATGTTTAAACACAGCAGAGGCTGCTGCCTTTCGCAGATTGTCTATTGTCCAAGGCTTTTGTATTTTAAGATTCCCTCCAGATTTAGATTGCAGTGACCTAAACTATTCCTGAATTACACAAGAACTTGATTTAAAATGCTAACTGTGCATTTTGTGCATGTAAGCACTGTAGCATAATCGCAATTTATCTCAAAAATAAATTCTGGCATCATGTCATCATGAGATTTGTGCCTTTTAATTAAAATCTAAACACAAGTCTCTTAATTACATGCACAAATGCAGTAGGTGTAAGACCTGCTGGGAATAGCAGCAGCAGCTTGTCGCATCCCTTCCAAAGCTACTGGGCCAGCTGCAGGCTTGTCAGCGGGCAGCTCCCCTTCACTGATGTTTCATTACCTCACTTGCTACTTAAACGCTTTTCCTGGTGATAAGGGGAAACTGTTTGTCTTCCTACCACCCCCTGGAAGCAGCCATAGACCTCATGTTATTTATGATGTCCACTATAGGAGCGCTATTAACTTATCCTGACATTATGTTATTAGTAAGTAGTTGGATCAACTGATTTGTGAGAACATAGCATGGTGGCTAAGATGAATTTCAGTGTTGCCCTAAGCATGAATGGGTGGATTTCTAACCTGCTGTGTATAGCTTCTTAGTTGTACGTGTGTATTCTGTTGAATGTTATGGATATTCAGCATGGGTAGAATGAGTAGAATGTAGAACATTGCCTTTGTTTTTGGGGATGATTTCCACAACCCCCACTGTATCATTTAACCTGGTTGAAGTACTTGCCCTACATTCTTATTCTCATGGGGTTTTGTGTGTGGGTGGGTGTGTCTGTGCCTGTCTCTCTCTCTCTCTCTCTCTCTCTCTCTCTCTCTCTCTCTCTCTGTGTGTAGGTCTGTTTGTATGTGGGCTCTCATGTGTGGCGCAGTCTCAGATTTGATCAGACATGTAATTCAGAATCTTTCAGAATGAAGTAACCTTAGTAACTAAGGCAAAGGCAACTCAGCTGTTCATGCAGATCAAGGATAAGATGATATCATTCATTACTCTGATTGTGTCAGAACAAAAACATCTTTCATTAGCGTGATTTTGTGGGAGGGTGGCAGCCAGGCAATCTAAAGTAAATCTCAAAGGGAAAATATGGGGGCAATCAATTTGCCCAGCATTGTACTGTTGCAATACACGTGGGTGGGCACAGAGGTGTCATATTGACCAGAACTGCACAATAAGATATAAAAGCAGATGATATTGTCAAGGAGTGGGCAGCTTGCTGAACTGACATTTCTGATCATATGTTAATCCAGCAATGTCAATATTTTATAGGCTATGTGTAGGAAGGATGTGTGTGTCTGTGTGTGTGTGTGGGAGGTGAGTTGGCGAGGCGGCTGATAAGTCAAGCAGGAAGACAGGGTTCCAAGAGCAATTGAGGAAGAAAAATGAACTCTCTGAACTCTGGTGTGTGCCATGTGCTCGTAGTGTAGTCTCGTCTTCACCACGGTGGCAACCAGACCTGAAGTAATTTGCTGCTGAAATATTGATGTATGTGTATCCTGCTGTTTCTGCTGTTGCTTGTTGCTTTAAGGGGTGATAAGTTCATGTGAGGCCCTTTCTTCATGAGCTCTATGACAGAAACCTGAACATTAGGCTCAGATGAACTCATTCTCCCGTCAAAAGAGGAAATGAAATCAGACTCTCTGTGGAGCATCCCTTTCCTTGTTTAAGTGAATACAGTTTTGAAAATCAGTGTTTGAATGACAAAACAGTCTTGTGTTTCACTGAATGAATACCACAGTGGACCTAATACATGGCAGTTTTTTGGCCGTCACTGTGGAAAAGTTTACCGGTAGTACCTAGTACACAAAGAACAATGTCAGTGCTTTTAAATGATATCCTGTTTGATGGCATAAAAATGATTTGCAACTCCAAGATAGCCTACGCAGCTAACCTGACATGACATTGGCTTCCTCAGAGACACAGTTAAGTAGTAATGTTGCAGACTCCCGTGAGAGACCACATGACCTTGATGGTGTGACCACTGTCATGTCATATGTGACTCTTACGTCTCATGAAGTCATTTTGGCATGTGGAAGCCATCTTGAGTCATCTTTGGCTAATTTCCCATTCTTACACATAGTAATTTCATGTACACAGGAGATATGATGTTGTTGGTGTAACGCTCACGGCCCTCGAACCCGCCACCTCGACACACACCGGCATGGGAGTCGAACTCTCTAACCACTGAGCTAAAAGCCCAGGCTCTCAACTCAGCGGTTAGAAGCGTTCTTAAGGTTAAGGCTGTGAGGATTTACACGGGCAACTAGCACAGTTCACCTCCGTTACACTCACCTCCCTAAATTCTCACTCCCATAATCCGGGTCTACGGCACCACTGTAACAGAGGTCGTAATTCGTCCGCTGGCCCTCGAACCCGCCATCTCGAGACACACCGGCATGGGAGTCGAACGTTCTAACCACTGAGCTAAAAGCCCAGGCTCCCAACTCAGCGGTTAGAAGCGTTCTTAAGGTTAGGGCTGTGAGGATCAACTAGCACGCTAGCTCAGTTCGCCTGTGTTACATTGGCACTACCAAAACAGCCGTAAAGAACATTTCACTGGGTTATCAACAGACAGTAGACAGTATAAGTTGAAGACCTGTGGTGCTATATGCCATAGAACTGCTAAATGAATTTTAGTTAGCTTTTAGCATCACTTACCCAGTTTATCAGTTATATGTACAATTTTTTAACCAGTTTTTATAATAGGTTGTCATATTTTGTGATGAATTTTGATGTTTTCATACAGCTCCAGGTTGGTGTAGGAAATTGTATTTGTTCCTTGTGAGTTTCTCTCTTAAGTGAGATTTTTGCGATGCGGTGGGTGGTTAATCTGCTGGGAGGGGTTGGATGCGCCACTCAGAGGGACCCCATGTCTTTCATGGGTTCCTCTTCATCCTCAGCTCTATCATGACTGAATATCTGGCACAGTGCCTAAAATAGAAGGCAGGAATAACACACTCAGCACCGTAATTTAAACATGGACTGGGTCCTGAATCCCCATGAAAATTCTTCAACTTTTGCCCCACACATGCCTAAAATAGAGACAGGGTTGATTTCAATTTACTAGTAATTACATTCTAATGGATAACGTTAACATAATGTCGAGGTTGCTGTAACAAACAGCATTCCTTCATCACTTTGAATGTAGTGTTAATTATCTGTGAATGTGCATTAAAATGTGTGCTAGAAGGAGAGCATCAATAAAGACCAACAGTTTCAACAGTAGAAATATTTGGGACCTACGGCAGTATACATTCTTCAGCTGCAGTGCATTATCCCCTGAAAGAGTAGCTATATGCCTGCTAGTCAAAATTATCATCCGTTTGATAATATTTGATATTGATCTTCCAATTATCAGCCACAGGCCCCCAATGAAATGCTGAAATGGTGAGTTTTTGTTCTTTTGGCCTTCTGGCACGGTCGGTTGTGTGTCCTTGTAGGTTCTCAGTTTCTTTTCTCTCTCTCTCTCTCTCTGTCCCTCTCTGTAGTGTGGAGGTGGTAGGCCCAGCATGTGGGCAGTGAGTGTTGCGTGTGGTTGCACAACATGGGTCACGTTTCCTGCAGATGACGGTTCTCACCCTGTGTCACTCGTGGTTAAGTCACAGCCAGCCCCAAGAAAGCTTGGCCCGCCGTGGTGTTGGTTCATGGCATTAGTCGCGTGTGGCAGCTTCCTGCTATTAGTCAGTGGGGAACTGTGTGTGTGTGTGTGTGTGTGTGTGTGTGTGTGTGTGTGTGTGTGTTTGGGGGGCAGTGACTCAGCACAAGCACACACTCTGACACGCACATACTCACATGGATAGACACAGACACACACAAACACACAGACACAAACAGACTCACACACATTCACAAACATGCACATTCACTCCCCCACACACAGATCCAAGCATACAGAGACAGACAGACACACACACACACATACACACACACACACACACACACACACACACACACACACACAGACGAACACACACAAACGAATGCATATACACACATGCAGTCACAGAGACAAGCAGACAGACACAAGCACATAACCCTATAGCAGCTTATTCATGGATCAATAGAACCCACACACACTGTCACGCACAAACTCAATAGATATTGGAAGTATGTGTAAATCCACACCATGCTGCCAGGAGCAGAAGAGGGAGGGGGCAGGTGGCAGGGGGATGGGTGTTTTAAAGGGTCACGTACCCAAGCCCAAGCAAACATTTATAAACAAACATATATGCATACACACACCCACACACACACACACACACACATACACATACACACAGATACACACACAAGCAAACATCTACACACAAACGCACAAACAAAACAAAATGTACACAGTGAAACACACACACAAATGCACTCAAACGAACACACATAAAACACATGCCATAAAGCATTATGAAAAACACACACAGACATACAGTACAAACACAACACAACATACAGGTGTGTGGGATGCAAACATTGCCCCCCACCCCAACCTACCACCGCCCCAATGTGTGGAGTTGAGGTTGAAGGCCATGTTTGCCGTTCTTTAGATCAATCTATTCTGTCAACACACTGTTCTAGTGGACAAGGGCCTTGGAGGTGGGGTTCCCCAGTGTACTCTACCCACTGATGGGTTTCTTTACCCACTGTTAAAAAAACGGACCCTTGTACTGTATTAGTTTGTTTCCCATCCAAATAGCACCTCAAACATACAGCTTTGAGTCCAGAGAGTGCTCCTCTTTAAACATTTTGTGAATATGTGTGTGGATATATATATATTATATATATCCTATATATATATATATATATATATATATATATATATATATATATATATATATATAGAGGCGCTGAACGGCAGCACAATTTTCGTAATCACTCTTTTTCATGATCTCTTAAATACCCCTTTGTTCCCCCGAGGCGAGATTGCCGAGGGTCGCTCTCGTCTGCGGCAGCATTGCCATCGCGAGCCGAGTACTGATGAGCTCAGTCACAGGTGTTTAGGAGATATTAACATATTTAGCTTTGGAAGAAATCAGGGAATGAAAATGTTTGGCTTGCACTTTAGCCTACCGCAAAGTTCTTCATAATTATTCTAGAGTTTACTTGCAGTGGGGAGAATTTAAACATGACGACTGCTATATTTGGGTGCCTCTTTGAACCTCATCTTTGCCCCCCCAATGGTCTTATAACTGTATTTGTGTTTTGTGTTTTCAATTGACAGTTTGAAGGGTCACAAACTGTGTTGTCCCGATCAAGACTCACAAACCGTCGCCATGCGGTAATGACGCTTTACTCACTCGTAGCCTTGGCAACGTGCAAGGCTGTAGACATTTCGTCATTTGCCTTGGGCTCGGAGCGCCATGCGTCAGGCCCTTGCTAGCCACTGTTTATGTTATGTCAGAAGGTCGCACACTGTTTTTTTTTTCATATTCAGATCAGGCCTCTCTGTACTGGAAACGTCACGAGATGAGCGTCATTGTGCCTGGAAGCAGGATTCATGTTCATGTTTGCGTAACTCCTCCAAGTTTTTTTTTCCCCCCTCATTTAATGGAAATGACTTAAGGAATGCCGTCATGTAGAGGACTGAGTCATTGTCAGTGAGGTTGTTTTGTGAAGTATTGGAGGGTAGAGAGAGATGTACACGTGGACAGAAAAAAAAGAAAAAGAAAAGTTGAAAGAATGAGAGCAATAAAAGACAGCAGGACTGTGAGAAAGACAGCCTAAGGGGAATGGAACACGTAGAGAGAACTTAAGACGTTACTTGCTGGACACAATACTATAGAGTCATTGTCCGTTATTTTATAAAGGAAAGAAAGACAAACGAAAGAAAGCAAATAACCTAGGAAAGACCAAAGAAAAGGAAGAGACAGAAAGCAGGGAGCGATGAATGCACACACAGACATATAGGGACGAGATACAGTATGTATACAGGGAGATGGTCTGCACGTCTGCGTGACTTTGCACCCCACTGTCCACCCCCCACTGCTCCCATTGCCCCCCAGCGAGTCCTGACCTTTCAGCATCCCCAGACACTCATGGCTTTGACACGGGCGCTCCTGATTGGCTCCCAGCTGGCCAAAGGGATGAGAAGGGAGCATGCTGGGAACTCTTGGGGACCATGATCTCCCCCTCCATCACACTTGGAGTGAGCCTGCTCTTTCACACACACACACACACACACACACACACACACACACACACACACACACACACACACACACATACAACACGAACAAACATGGAAACGCATTCATGCACACTCACACACAGTCAGTTAGACTAACACGATGAGCTATGTGTACAAGGCCATGTGCGTGCTTTGAGTGCCTGTGATCTCCATAATACAAAGCATAGATCAATGTCAGAGTATACACCACTTTTGTTGTAATCCATTCCTTTGTTTAACCACACACAGTAGCATCTTCAGTCATAAATCCATTCATATCGAAGCTCTCTATGCACATGCTTAAACATCCTTAATAGTACTTTGAAGGGAAAATTATTTCTGTGGGACTTCAGAATAAGGTCCAAGTGGCAGAATGATACTAGATACTGTATATATATATATAGATACTTTATTGATCCCCAAGGGGAAATTCAAGACCCCAAAAATCAAGATACTGAATGGAGAGCTCCTCCTGCACACAATACCAACAACACTCTTTCACTCATTACTGTACTCCAGTGTTTCTCAAACTTTTTTTCTGGGGACCCACTTTTTAAAAATGACAATCGCGACCCAACTCGTGACTGTGGTAGTTAACAAACTAGATCAGTAGTTCTCAAACTTTTTCTTTCATTCCCCACTTTGATCAAGGGGGCATTCTCGAGCCCCACCTGTCCCTCATCGCTCTAAGAAAGTGGTAGGTCAAGCTTAAAATTGTCAAATTTATTGAAATAATGACAAGTTCTAAATATATCCTCTTCAGAGTTAAAATCAGCTGGTGCTGCAGATATAATAATAAATACATAACACACATATTTCTGTTTTCCAGTAACATATTAGGAAGCATAGGCCATTTTACAGCATTGTACAATATATTCAATGAAATACCAACATGCTGCATTAAATGGATCCATAATCCAGTCATACTGAGCACTGCTGGTTGGGAAATATTTTTGAAATAAATTTTGCAGGGATGTGATGTAGGCCTACTGTTTAATACATGGGATCACAAGAGTGCCTCCCAATCAGACGTTTCAGCGATTTCGCTCAGAAATCTCAAAGGCATAATACTGTCGCGATCGAGGCGCCTGTCCCATACTCAAGTTTTTTTGGTGAATGCAGTAATCTTATTTGCTAGGTGAGGTAGGTGCTTGTCTTTGCCTTGTAACTGGACATTTAACTCAAATGTATCTTAGCGATACATTTGAGTTAAATGTCCAGTATATTTATTAAATATATCGCTAAGATAGGCCAGCTTCGTCAAGAAATGTTCATTAGTGAACGTGCTTGCAGATTCAGACATGCGCTCTTCCTCCAAGAAGAGGCGACTCGGAGCTCAAACACGCGCGACAGCACTTTACCTCGGGAAAGCCACTTTGCCTCGCTGTGAAACAGTACAGCCTTTTGGTCAGCTACCATCTCTTCGCAAAGTGCGGAGAATAGACGCGCTTTTAAGGGCCAGGTTTTGATGAAATTCACCACTCTCACAACAACGTTCAAAATCTCATGTAGGTCGGGACTAACTAAGCTGCCTTGACACGAGCGATTCCCTGTGAATAACACAGTGCGTCCATTGCGCATCGGGTGCTACCTGGGCCCAGGCTACAGATAAAAACTCCTGTTTTTCACGTCAGTTCGCGCCCCACCTGGCATGTCTCCGCGACCCAGTAGAAACGCTGCTGTACTCTATTGCTGTTTTGAAGCATGGATACATGAAATACGCTTAAAAGCATTTTTTAACACATTATTTCTTGGCTCTGGCCGTCTTGGCATATTTGTCTCCCCTATGACATTGTGCAGTTTTAAGGATGTGTGGATTTCAGGAAGCGATTTATAGCTCCATCCATAGGCTCAAAGGATGGGGATGCATGAGGTTTGGGGTTTGGGATGTGGGGTAGCAACGTTAGGGGGCCACAGGGGTGCAGCTTGATGGAGATGCAATGTGATGGCCGAGACATCGGGCATTTTATGGGCCGCCCTCATGAAGTGTGGCCTAGTAATGCCAACTCTAATCAAAACTCGAACCCCCTCAGATATTTAGTGGGTGTATGTAGTGTGAGTGTGTGTTGGGGGGATTGTGAGGCGTGTGCCTCTCGGTGTGTATGTGTGTGTGTGTGTGTGAGTGTACACATCTGTGTGGTTGTATGTGCCTGTCCCACTGTGTGTGTGTGTGTGTGTGTGTGTGTGTGTGTGTCTGTGTGTGTGTGTGTGTGTGTGTCTGTGTCTGTGTCTGTGTGCGTGTGTGTGTGTGTGTGTCTGTGTGTGTGTGTGTGTGTGAGGGGTGGGCTGTCTGTCAGATGATAGCCCTCTGTTGGTTCCTTTATTTGTCCTAAATTTGTGCCAACAGACCTGCCAGAGACTAAATAAATATTTCAGTAATATGTGACCTACTGGAAAACAGAAGAGCGATAGCAATGACAAGAGTGAGTGAGAGAGTGTGGAAGAGAGTGAAAGAGAAACAACAGAGAGAGAGAGAGAAAGAGAGAGAGATATAGAGAGAAGCTTTTGCTCTGCTTCTGTGAAAGAGGGTTGGGAAATGAGAATCAAACCAGCGTTGGTTCCAATATTCAGAGTGGCACACTGCCCAGGTGGTGAGAGAGAGAGAGGGCGAGAGGGAGAGAGAGAGATGCACTGTGGGAAAAAGAGAATGAGAGCTTGAAAGCAATAGAGAAAGATAGAGAGAGAGCTAGTGTGGAGTGGGATAGAGAAATAGATAAGAGAAAGAAGCAGGCCACAGCGATGCACACAGGGGGGGGGGGGAGTGAATCAGCACAGTGCAGGTCTCTCTAATTGGTGTGCCTCCTCTCCTCTCTTACCTCTCCTCTCTTACCTCTCCTCCTCCTCTTCCTTCCTCTCTCCCTCCCTCCCTCCTTCCCTCAGTCCCTCGGCCTCAGCTCCTGGATGGCGTCCCAGCTCTCTGAATGCTAAAGAATAATGCATCAGCTCCCCGTAGTGATTTAAGCGACCCCTCCCTTCCCGCGTTGGTGGTGGTATAACGAAGGCGGGTGGACAGGCTCTGGGTCTACCTGCCTACTACAGCAGCTCTCCATTCACTGAGCCGCGCCGGCATGGCGTGAAGTTGTGAAGTTGTGAAGTGTCGCCGCCGTGTTCGGGGAAGCCGATGTAACGCTTCCTGACTGACTCGCGCTGGCGTTTTGGCAGGCCGGCTTTCATCACCGTGATGTGATGTAGAGTACAGAGAGGAAAGACGTTTCCCCCCGGTGCCTGTGTGTGTTGTAGTGAGTGACCTTGATGTTGCAGTGGTGCCACAGCATCCAAAAGCGCCCTCCTCTTTCTGATCAAGGGGACGGATGCGATCAGGCTGACTGTCAGACCACAGAGAAGAGTATGTGAGAGAGATGAGAATATGAGAGATGCAAATATGTTAATATTGCTGGCATGTTGCAAATATACACACAGTACTACATAGCTGTGTATCGCTATATTTATAAATGTATGTATAAACAAATATATAAACAACAAATATATGAATACATATATTTATAAAATACTATAAACATCTGACAATTTACACTAAAGACCCAACATGTTTTGAGCTCACATTGACAAAATGTCTGTTATTGTAACACATGCTGTCATGTACTAGCGTATGTACTGTGTGTGCATCTCGTAGGCTGTGCTGCATGTTTTAGGTGCGTCTGTTCTGGTCTTGCAGGACTGCTGGGCTGCAATCGTTTCCGTGGGTCTGCGCTGGACTACAGTGCCCTGCTCCTGGAGGAGGAGGCTGGGGTGCTGTACGCCGGAGCCAGAGAGGCCATCTACGCCCTGGACATCGCCAACATCTCCTCCCCCAGGGCCAACCACTCAGTGAGTACACAGCCGTGGTAGACGCCAGGCTCGGATTATTTTGGGATGTGTTATTATTAGTTTGGAGAATGCCGCCTTACTAGAAAAATCTGAAAATGTTGTCTGTCTGACATCCATGTAACTTATAACACAAACAGGTATTCCTCCATTTACTGTATAAAACCCTGTTGTCCTCTAACCTGATTGTTATCCCCATGTACCACACACTCTGACATGCATATTTTCTGCACGTTTGTGAATTTTGATTGCTAATCACTCCGTATATGATTTATATGTTTGTTTAAGCATTGGCTGATGTGACCTTTTGTTTTATAGATCAAGTGGCCAGCACCGGCTGAGCAGAAGAGGCAGTGCCTGAACAAAGGCCGAGACAATCAGGTGAGGGAGGACTTCTGTCCACCCGTCTGTCTCCATCGCACCAGGGAGACTCCTGCAGAGCCTGAGAATCTAGTCAGAGGCCTTTAAAATGTGGGAAAACACACCCATCAAACAGACAAGTGACAGAAACCAGTGTTTAGCCACGGACATGCAGCGAAGGGGGGAGGCAGAAATACATTCTCGGTCAACAAACCCCACTGTAAACAAGTCATGAGCAAACTTGTCAAAGGGAAAACTTGAGTACAAACACGTCAAACAGGGGAAACTGAAGACGCCTACATGAGTTTCGTCTTCCTTTGTGTGTCTCTCTCCTCCTTGCCATCATGTTTTACTTTGGACTATGTTATTGTAACGTAGGTGCCTGATGGCTATGGCTGCAGTTTCTGTTTATATACACCTTGTGTTCCCATCCGTGGAGGCATAACAGCACCTCACAAATTGTCAGTGACCGACTGTGAGGGTTTTCTCTGGGTATTTATAGCCTGGTTTTAGGCCTCACTTTTTTTTTTACGTCCTGTAAGAACCAAAAACCCATTTTAGAACAAGAGTGTAGCTGTCTGACTGGCAGCCTGGCTTAATAAACCTGTAACTCTTTAGGGCCTGTTCCTTTGAGGTCACTCACATCTGTCTCGATCTCCTTTTGTCTTACAGACAGAGTGCTACAATCACATCCGCTTCCTGCAGAGGCTAAACGAGACTCACCTGTACACCTGTGGAACGCATGCCTTCAGGCCACTCTGTGCATACCTTGTAAGAGCTTTAATTATTACCTTAGCTTTAGATTTACATTGAATGTTGTTATTATGTACACTCCTGCACACACACCTACGTTGTAAGACCTTTAACTAAGTATTACCTTACCTTTAGATTTATATTGAATGTTGTTATTATATACATTAATTACGGATACTATGTATAATATATTTGTATCTTCACATTCTCCTTTTGAATGTACAGAGAAGACTTTTATAGCCCAGAATGTCAAGTCAAGTGTAATGCACACATGCTTCAACGGCCCTGTATCAAGAGTCAAGGCAGCCATCAGGATCATCTAACTTATTCTTGTCCTTTTCATCTCCCTCTCTCTCTCTCTCTCTCTCTGTGCACTCTCCTCTGATAGGATGTGGAACAGTTCCGCCTGTCGCGCACCGAGGATGGCCGAGACAGGTGTCCCTATGACCCAGCGAAAGGCTACACAGGCCTCCTTGTGGGTAAGCTGTGCCAGTCCAAGCTGTATCTATGTTATTGGTTACTGGAGGGATCTATAAAGTCTCTGTGTTATCATGAGTTTCATTGTTCATTAAAGGAGTGTCACAATTTACTCCAGTGGTGATCAATCTCAACACTGTTGAAACTGCGATAGGAGAATAGATCCTTACAATACAAAAACTAGGGCATGATTTCATAGATCTGAGCAAGGTTATTCAAGGTCATTCACTCACTCACTCATAATTCTAAGCTATTTCTTGAGCACCCTGTGATATGTAATCCAACACCTCTTGCCTAAAATCGTCTGCTTTCTTTCTGCACATGATCAGATGGCGATATGTTCTCTGCCTCTCAGTACGAGTTCCGGAGCACACCTGATGTCCGACGCAACTTTCCATTTCCTCTACTGAGGGCAGAAGAGGCTCCAACCAGATGGCTCATGGGTAGGCAAAACAAGGAAGTGGCAGTGCCTGTCACTCTCATGTTAAGGCTGTTTGCATTTGCATTGTGTCTCACTTCTGAGTTGCTTTAGTTAAAGTGATAAATTGAATGGAAATGTAAGTCGCTTGACGCTTATTTGTGTTTAGTCAGACCGGATGTAGTGAGGGGTGGATGTATAGTCATTACTGGAGTATTGTTAATGTGCGTGAGTGGATTGAAACTCACATACACATCTCTCCATTCTCTCTGTTCCAGAGGCTGACTTTGTGGACTCAGCCCTGCTGAGAGAGAGCGTTAACAGCTCCATCGGGGACGACGATAAGATCTACTTCTTCTTCACAGAGAAGAACCAGGAGCAGACGGCGTATTCCAGCCAGAGAAGGGTGGCCAGAGTGGCACGAGTATGCAGGGTAAGGAGAAGCACTCATTCAGTTATTTATTTTCTATTCATCTAGATCTAGTGCCATTTGACTTATTTTAGTCTCACGCCGGACAAGTTCTTAGCCCTGAAGACAGCTTTTTGACGATACTGCACAAGAAGCACATGTCTCTCCCTGCACACTAAGCCAAGTTTGTCCCTTTTGTTCGTAAATAATAGCTAATAATAATAACGGCATCAACAATAATGATGATAATTAAGCGTAAACTGCACCCTAAGCTATACTGTTTTGAATAAAGTTCAGATAGTCAATCATTTTATGGCTATATTTGTAGCCCAATTTTATGGCTATATTTATAGCTATATTCAATAATTGTAACCCTCCTGGGCAGTAATTTCCCTAATGTTTTCATGAAGCTATTTTCTAATGACCTTGGCATTGGCACCACCGCTACCTTGACTCTGCCGAAAAACAGCAGCAAAGTGAACCTGCACCGGTCAGCACTACAGTAAAGTCTAGTCAGTGGGATGGCAGGCAGGAACAGTAGACGACCCTTGTGCCCAGGAGACATGTGCCCATGTCGGGCCCGTGTGGGAATACGAGATGACACCGGCGCGCACTCTTCCTCTGGAGGTGTGAAGACAGTCTTCCTCATCTTCCTCTTCCCCCCTGTCTGAATTATTGAACCTCAGACTGACCTCCTTATTGTGCTGGGTTCAGCGGCTCAGTGTTGTGTGGATGGGGGGTTGGGGGTTGGACGTGGGGTGTTGGTGGGTACTGATGCCACTGTTGCCAGGCAGAATAGAGCCCACCCCTCATCCCTAGACAGTAGTTTCACTCCCTCTCTCTCTCTCAGTCCCCCTCCTTGCTGTTCATCCCTCCTTCCCTCTCACTCTCTGTCTTCTACTTGGCTTCTATCCATCCTTCTCTACTCCTCTCTCAGTTTTTCATTGTTCTCTCTTACTTTTCTCTCTCTCCTATCTTACTAGTTTCCCCAGTCTCAATACCTTCCTTTCTCCCTCAGCTTTTTTCTCTCCATCTTACTTTCCTCCATATTCTCCTCATCCATCTCATCTCATCTCATCTCATCTCATCTCATCTCATCTCATCTCATCTCTCTCAGCATCCCTCCTGCCCCTGCCAAACCACTCTTGCCAATTCCCCTAAATCTCTGCACTCCGTGTTTTTTTTTTTTTTTATCAACACACACTTGTGTTAATGTTACCCCCCTCATTGCCTCTCGTCTCTGTCATTTTGGCACCCCTGGTTCATTATTAATCTCATTATTTCACACTCACCGTTTTCCACACCATTAACAATTCAGCTTCGGCGGGATCCAGGTCAAGTCCCTCACTCTCTGTCTATGAGCACGGTGTCGCTCAGCTGGGGCTGGAGATGGAAACTGGGAGGGGCCTTTGAGTGGGGAAATGTGTGTGTGTGTGTGTGTGTGTGTGTGTGTGTGCCTGTGTGTGTGCCTGTGTGTGTGTGTGTGTGTGTGTGTACGTGTGTGTGCGCGTGCCTGTGTGTGTGTTTGTATGTGTGTGTGTGTGTGTGTGTGTGTGTGTGTGTGTGTGTCTGTGTCTGTGTGTGTGCGTTTGTGCGTGTATGTGTGTCTTTGTTGTCAGACACTTGTCAGATATTTTTCTTGGGTCTATAACAAAGCAGCTCCATTTGTGAAAATATAAACACAGAGAGTAGTAGCTGCTGATAGTGGATGTGGGCTGGACTCATGGCAGATCAGTAGTGATTGAGCTTTAGAACATTCTGCAGTCAGGGAGGAGATGTGGGGAGCGGACTAAGGAACAGGGTTACTGGAAACTTGTTCTAGTGGAAGGATGTTGAGGTGAGCAAAGCAGAAGCCCGAAAAACAGAAGCAGGTGGAGAGGTTGACCGGACGCGTGTCATAAGAGCATGGCGCACGTCCCCCTAGAGACGAGGCTACGAACACGGGATTTGCATGTGCCAGAGACGGTTAGAGGGCACCTTGTTAACTTGGGGGCTTCTGCACGCGCCACAGGCAAACATGCATAAATATGCATTCACTCTCTCTCACTGTCTGTCTCTCTCTGTCTATCTCTGTCTCTCTTTCTGACTCTCATGCACACAGATAGAAACAAACACAGACTATTTCTCTGTCTCCTTCTGTCTGACACTCGTACACAAAAAAGACAAAAACAGTCTCTCTCTCTCTCACTCTCTCTATTTCTGTGACTCTCTTTCTCACTACCCCTCTCCTAGTGTAACATAAACTCCTTGGACTCTACTGAGCTAGAAAGCCATCTGGATTTTCTTGTCTGTAACATCCGTACACCACTACCTCCCCCCCCCCCACACACACACACACACACAAACACACACACACTCACTCACACTCAAAGCCACTCAGCCCTGTGTGTTTAAACTGCAGAGTGCTTCTCAGCCATCAGCTCTCTCTCTGCCCCCTGCTCCTCTTCTCCCTCTCCCTCCACCCCTGCCCATGTCTCTCTCAGCCCCCCCAGGGTGTGAAGGCTCCCTGTCCCCCTGCCCATGTCCCTCTCAGCCCCCCCCCAGGGTGTGAAGGCTCCCTGTCCCCCTGTCCCTGGCCCTGCTTCATGGGAATGTGAGCTGACAGCCCTGGTACCCACAGCCATCCATGCTGTGCGGTTGCCTCAGGCCCCTGTTTAGTTAGCTGGCCGTGTAGATGTCTGGGGCACCCTGTCTATTTTCTGTCCCTGTTATTCTTTTCTCGTCTCCTGTGTCTGTCTGTCTGTCCATTTCAGTGTTGCTATTTCCTTCTTTCTTTCCCTTTCTCCCCCTCTTTCTCGCTCAGCTCTGTTTCTCTGCCTTTTCACCTTTCTGCTTCTTTCTAACTTTGATGTCTGTTGCGCTCTCCCTCTCACTCTCTCCCTCTCTCGCTTCTCCCATCTCTGTCCCGCAGCGTCTTGTCTCCCATCCATGCAGAGAGACATCCAGCTCTCTGTCTCTCTCCCTCTCTCTCTCTCCCTCTCTCTGTCTCTCTTTCTCTCTCTCTCTGGAGGTCAGCCATGATGCCCCTCCTCTCTCTCCCTATGTGGTGGCGCCTGCCCACTCGCTCGTTCGCTGTGGATGCTTAATTCACGGTAGGGGGGATTAACCTTCAGGAGCCAGCGCTGTTTAATGGGGAGGGATATTTACAGAGTGCGAAAGAATGGGGGGCTTGTAATTGGATTAGCTGGCTCGGGGTCCTTATTAGCTTATCTCCACCACTGCTGACGTGGCCGAGGGGTTTAAGACGAGTTAGGAGTTTTGGGAAATTCATTCGTCATTGGTGCCTAAATAGGCAGGTAATACCTGCCCGGCAGATCGACATGTTTCAGACAACGTCAGTCTTCCTCCAAGTCGGCCTTCCTTAGGGGCCTGCATAAAATATGGTGTACGCTGAATCTATTTAGAATGAAGGTCTATGAGATGCATAATCCTCAGTGTAACAGTTGGTGCAATTTTGTAGTTTGCATAGTTTATCACAGTAGAGGGAAACACAGGTTTGATAAAACAGAGAAACTATATTAATTTGCTGGTGGAGGTCTGTGTGAGGCAGAGATGAGCAAAAGGATTTGTAGCGCTGTGTTCCAGAAGAGATATTAAAGTGCTATATTCCCACGTAGCAGTGTGTGTGTGTGTGTGTGTGTGTCTGGTCTCGGCATGGTAAAATGTAATTAGGGGGAATCTGCCAAAATAGTCCCAGCCAGGGCCAGACCAATCACAGCCAGCGCTGTGCTGACAGAATAAGAAAAGCAGTCAATTTATCCCAACTCGTTTCTCCCTCACACACACGCACACACAGAAAACTCATAATACTGAAAAAAACTGTTTATAGTTAGTGAGTGTGTGTTTTGATGCTCGATCATCTGCAGTGCAGATCTCTGCTTTTTCATCCTAGATGTGGATGGATGGATTATGCTCTGCATTCACACACACAGACACATTCACACACACACACACACACACACATTCAATTAAATTTAAATTTAATTGTACTTATAGAGCGCCAAAACATTACACATATCTCATGGCGCTTTACAGAGTGTTAGACAATCAGAGAAAAGAAAAGAAAAGAAAGAGAGAGGCCCATGGGTAACAGGGGGGAGGAAAATCTCCCTAGAATTGGAGATACATATAGGAAGAAACCTCGAGCAGATCCACTCAAGGGCCTGACCCATCTGCCTAGGGTCAGATACAGGACAGTAAGGTCTGTATACATGACAAATGCATATGATAGTCAGGTGTAGAGAATAGGACATGGTGTTTAAAGCCGCCTGAGGTGAAAGTTACAAGAGGTGGGATGATTACATATCTGGTATGATAATGCATTAATCCTAATTTAGTGTCAGAAAGTCAAATAGTCCAGCGTAGGAAATGGAATTGTTCAGGGGATTAGGAGTTGTCAAAGGGCATACACACACACACATTCACACACACACACACACACACACACACACACATACACGCACACACACACACACACACACACACACACACACACACACACACACACACACACACACACACATTCTCACACACACACACACACACACTCCTACTTTTGCCTTCCCTCTCCTCCTCCCTCACCTCTCTCTCTCTCTCTGGGCCAGATGTACTAACGCTTTTGCGCCCACTTCAGGCGTATTTGTTTCGCAACGTGCGTGTAAAATCATTGCGAGGTATGTACAAACAGGCCGCAATGATGTAAAAGCGCAAACTGCCTGTCGCGGGAGCTGAAAGTGGCAGATTGCGTTTTTAATGTCATGCATATGCATTCATGGGAGGATCCAGGGGAAAGTGGAAGTTTAGCGTAAAAAGATGGGAGGGGAAGAGTAAAGAGCGCCTATTTATGTATTCCGCGGTATGTACAAAGACTGCTCCTGAAGGCGCACGTCTATTCTGCGCCTAAATACTTCCGCCTTGTAAAAGCAGGTGTTAATCCAAATTGCAGTTCAATGCGTCAATAACAGAACCTTTCAAAGACAACAGAATCGCTATTTAGAGCAACAGTTTTGTAAGTCTTTGTACTATCAAAAGCAACATTAACTTTCGTTGGCCTTTCGAATGTCTTACTTTCACTTTCACGTCATTCACTTAAACTTTCCTACTTGCTAGACTTGACCAATCTTCCATAGTATCTTGAGTAGAACTGCTGATCTTCATTATCTCCCTGCTTGTTACATCTTATCATGTATGGTATTATTTCATGATCGCTAAACTTTTGATTCTTTTTAATGTTGTCATCAGTTAACTTCATTCAACTGCGCTTGTAGGCGCTGCCATTCAGTTGTGGACGTTCGTAAATTGCGTTTATGGGTGGAGAAAGGCAGAGAAAAGCGCAGTTTACACTAAGGATTGAACGATTGATAAATACGACGGAAACTTGGGTCTGACAGCGTTCGCAATGTGCGGTTTGTCCATGACGCTGATAACGCTACGTTCGCAAATGTACGTACATCTGGCCCTCTGTGTTTAAGCGCTCCTACCTCACGTCTCTCTCTCTCCCTCTCTCTCTCTCCCTCTGACAGGGGGACATCGGTGGCCAGCGGACGCTGCAGCGGCGCTGGACGTCCTTCCTGAAGGCCCGGCTGCTGTGCTCCATCCCGGACTATGAGCTGCAGCTCAACGTGCTGCGCAGCGCCGCCCTGCTGGAGGGCGCCCGCGTGCAGGACAGCGTCTTCTACGCCGTGTTTGGACTGGAGTGGTGAGAACACCGTAGCGTTGAAGAACAATAGAGTGTGGATGTCACTGCAGATTGTATTTATTGTGCTGTATTTAAGTACTGGATATTTGTACTGTAAGTACAGTTTGTTTATGTAGGAATCATTTTTTTATTTGTTCTTATAAGAACTATAAAGTGACTCACTAGTGTGAATTCAAATGCAGAAATGAGATATACAATTACTAAAGGACATGTTAAAGCAACAGTCAGGGATTTCGCAGCATGTGTTTTTGTGTTTTTTGTGTTTATGTTTATGTTTACATTCATTAGCTTTTGTGCAAAAAAACATACATTATATTTTAATCAAGGACCAAACCAAACACACCAAAGAGGTAGCTCACCCCTACCTTCAGTATTCACAGAGAAATTCCACGCAGGGTTTAATTTTTGTTTGGAGCAGTCTGCCCCCACTTTGTTTGCTTCCAGTTTTTGGAGCCTGGGCTGCTTACAGAGACCGGATTTGTTTACAGTGTAATCACGGAATGGGTAGCTAGCGATCCTGAGAAGATGATTGCTGAATGTGACAAAACAATTTATGGGCTTGAAATCGCATAAAATCCCTGACTGCACCTTTTATGTTCATTCATAAAAGTTCAAAGCTCATTGATATTTTGAGTATACAAAGACCCCAATTATTATTAGTGTCTGTAGGATTACTAATCAGAGAGCCATCTAAAGTAGATTTTTAAAACTGAAAGTATTGTCTGAGGAAAGTGTTTGAGGCTGAATGGGAGCTCTCATGAGACTCGAGGCTCCGGGGTGTTGGGAGATTACCCTGCACTCCCGTGACATGACGCGACAGGAGAGGGAGGTAACCCACAGACATATGACTGTCCTGTGATGAGGAGAAGCTCAGCTTGAGGTTCATCAGTGGGATGGTTACTGACAAGAAGCGAGTTCAATTGAAGATGAACCAAACAGATGACTTTGGGATCAGTTTATTTTTAGAGAGCATGGTAATGAGTATCACAGATTGTGTGAATTATTCTGAAGATGTGTGTGCCTGTGTGTGTGTGTGTGTGTGTGTGTGTGTGTGTGTGTGTGTGTGTGTTTGTGTGTCTGTGTCTGTGTGTGTGTGCTTGTGTGTCCTTTTTATATTAGAGCATGAAATACACAGAAAATAAAAGTGTGAGATAGAGAAAGAGAACAGATAAAGCACAAGAGCGAAGAAGGAAATGGATTTGAATTGAAACGTAGCATAATGCCAGACGGCCTGTGGAAGAGAGAAGGATGGAAAGAGGCAGGGAGGAAGGAGAGAGAGAGAGAAAGAGTGAAAAAGAAAGGGAAAGAAAGAGAGGAGGGAATACTAATATGCAGAGTCATGCTTCATCAGTCATTGGTTTTAGTGACTAAAGATCACTCCGAGAGAAAATGTCTCTGAATGTTCCCCTCCCTGTCTCCCTGTTTGGGTCTCTCTCTGGCTCTCTCAGGCTTTTTGTTTCTTCTACCTTTTGTCCCCCTCTCCTGCTATTTCTCTCTCCATCCCTCTTTCTCTCTCTCTCTCTCTCCCCCCACTACCTTACACCTCTCTCTCTATCTCCCTCCACCACCTTACACCTCTCTCACTGTCTCTCTCTCTCCATCCCTCTTTTTATCTCTCCCCCAGCACCTTACACCTCTCTCTCTCTCCCCCGACCACCTTAGACCTCTGTCTGTCTCTGTCTCTCTCTCCATCCCTTTTTCTCTCTCTCTCTCCCCCACCACCTCTCTCTTGCTATTTCTCTCTCATCCCTCTTTCTTTCTCTTCTCCCCCACCACCTTACATCTCTCTCTCTCCCTCTCTCTCTCACTCCCCCCCCCACCACTCTACACCTCTCTCTCTCTCTCCATCTCTCTTTCTCTCTCCCCCCCACCACCTTACGCCTCCTCTCTCTGTCTCTCTCACTCTGCTTCTCTCTATCTGTGTCTCTCCCTCCCCACCTTTCTATCGCTCTCTGTATCTCTGTCTCTTTCTCTCTCTCTCTCTCTCTCTCTCTCTTTTAGTTTTATTGCTGGACAGGACTGGCGCCTATGTGTGCACAGCCCCAGAAGGGATGAATCGGTCATTGTATCATTAAGCTAAAGCTGCATGAAAAGATAACACCGTTAAATGTTAATTTGCTCCCATTGTCTGCTTTTTGTTTGACTATTAGCCACCCGCTGCGAGCATATTTTTTGCCACAGGAAGACGATGGCGTCCTCATTATCAGAAAGTCCCATGTGATATCGGCACAATCACGTCATGTGACAGTCCTCATAGGACCGCAGTTAGAGTTCTAACAGCGGCACTACACCGGGTGCCCAATTGAAGTGTTCCGTTCGTGGTGCATAAAAACAGTTTTAGAAGACCGGTCCTTTTTTTTCTTTTTCGAATGTGTGCAGTACTCTTGCAGCTGGTGTAGCCAGTTCCATTGATTATAGTGGAGGCTAATTGTTGCAGGGTACGCTCCGAGAACGGAGCGCTTCAGTTGAGCACCCGGTGTAGCCCCGCTGTAAGTGTGTCATGTGCTGTAGAGAAACACCAGATAGAAAAGAGGGGATTCCACACAAGCTGCTTCTCACTGGTTCTCGAGGAGGCGTAGCTCTAACTGTCACCATAGAAATACACCAATGAATAACTTGATTGGCTGTTCCATTAACTGTCCTCAAACTTTATTCCATATATCAATATATCACAGCCACTCTGTGGTAGAAATTAGTTAATTACTTAGACACACAGTGCTTATACTGATAACTGTTCCTTAGAGCTCATTCAGAATTTGGGCAATTACTCCTGCCCTGCCTTAAATAAGCTTGTCTGTTGTCTCTTTTTTTAAAGGAAAAATGTGAAGGTGTCAGCTGTGTGCCTGTACTCCGTCGCTGACATCCAGAAGGCCTTTGATGGACCCTTCATGGAGAACCAGGACTCAAAATGGAGAGAGTTCATAGGGAAGGTTCCAGAACCAAGGCCTGGTTCGGTGAGATTTAAGAATACAGAATGTGTGTTTATATTTCAGTATGTGTGTGCGTGGCATAAGTGATTGGTGTATATGCCTAGCTTGGGATGCATGCATGCATGCGTGTGTGTGTGTGTGTGTGTGTGTGTGTGTGTGTGTGTGTGTGTGTGCATGCATACATGTACGTGTGTGTGTGTGTGTGTGTGTGTGTGTGTGTGTGTGAGAGAGGGTGTATGAATATTGTCTCTTTCTCCATTATCCAGCCGTCTCTTCATTAATTGTACCAGTGACCCTGTCCTTCTCTTTCCTCTAGTGTATAACCAACCAGCACCGGGCTCTACTCATTAATTCATCACGTGACCTCCCCGACAACCTTCTCACCTTCGTGCGCCGGCACCCTCTCATGGCCTCCCCAGTGCTGCCACTCCGAGGGCGCCCTCTAGTGTTCAAAAAGAGTATCAACTACAGCAAGATCTCCGTGCTTCCCGTGGCTGCTGTGGATGGGGTTGTCTATAATATGCTCTTCATTTGCACAGGTGAGCTTGGTCTGATTGGTCTTGATGGGGTTTTTTATTACACTGGAGCAATGCTTTGATCATTCTTTTGTCTGAAATTGTGGTAAATGTAAGTAACTAGCATCCTGTTTCAGAACGGATACTTCACGGTCTAAGAGATCACTTGAAATTCTAGTTTGTTTTAACTAGTGTGTGTGTGTGTGTGTGTGTGTGTGTGTGTGTGTGTGTGTGTGTGTGTGTGTGTGTGTGTGTGTGCGTGCGTGTGTGTGTTCAGATGAGGGCTGGCTCCACAGGGCAGTAGAGGTTGGAGATCATGTCCACATTATCGAGGAGCTTCAGCTGTTCAGTGAGCCGCAGCAGATCTACAGCATGGTGATATCTCAAGCGCAGGTAACAAGAAGTCACTCCAAACACACTATTACTATAGTTACTGTTCATCTGCCTATGTCTAACACTAGCAAAATAGGCAGAGTTTAGGAAAAGTGTCTATAACATATGTTTTGTTTTAAGTAGAATTAAGCAATAAGATAAACCCAAAATAGACCCTAAAACCCCCTTACCTTAAGATCAGTGTAACCTACAGACTGGAGTGGCTTATTGCTTTTCTAAAACGGTTACTACATATATCTGGCAAGATTTCATAATAATAATAATAATAAAGGCATAAAGGCACAGCAACGAGAAATGTAACAATGTATTTCATACTTAGAATAATCATTCTTCCGCCAAGAAATATATTTCCTCTATCAAAATGGTTGCCAACTGTGGAGCAACATTGAGACGCAGCTACTCTAACTTTTGTATCGAGTTGTGGTAGCGCAGTAATATAGGACGAAATGCAGTCAAGGTGTATGTTTGTGCTGGATTTTACAACGGCATCGAACGTGATTCAGCCAATCATACCGTAACTATCCGTTTTAGAACTTAGAATTAACTATGAAACAGCTTCAAATTGTCTGTTTCTCTCGCTCTCTTTCTCTCTCTCCCCCATCCCTGCCTCTCTACCTACCTGTTTCCATCTCTCTCTCTCTTTCCCTCCCTCCCTCTCTCTCCCCTTTTCTCTCTCTCTCTCTCTCTCTCTCTCTCTCTCTCTCTCTCTCTCTCTCTCTCTCTCTTACAGAGGAGTATGTACCTAAGCTCTCACTCTGGCCTGGTGCAGGTGCCTTTGGCCACCTGCCAGAAATACACCTCATGTTACGACTGTGTGTTTGCCCGGGACCCATTCTGTGGATGGGATGGCACGACATGTGCTGATGTTTCTCTGCACACAGACAGGTACAGAAGTCTCATTTACTGTAATTTCTCGCAAGCAACTCTACTCAACAACTTTTACATACATTTACAATTTTCTGCCCTTATATTTTGCAACTTTGCACTGCTGAAGTTTTTTGCTCTCTGCAGGTCCAGTCTTATTCAAGATATTGAAATGGGGAATAGGGGTTGTCCCAGCATCACAGGTGATGGTGAGTACGCATACTGAAGTGGGCAGATATTCATGTAAACTATCTGCCCCTACTTTGTATTGTGCCCTTAGATGTTATGTACCCCACTTTGCATTTTGAAGTTAACATACTGTACATATGAAGAGTTTTTAAAAACATTAAAAACCCAGGCTATTTAATTGTGCATTTCAGGTAATATCAATCAAATTGCAGTTGTGTTGTTTTGATTCAGTAAAGATAAATATGTATGAAAATTCATTAAATGGTGGATATAGCATTTTGGAACCAAACTCTTCATATGGGCTTAGACCCATTGTTATTGTTTACATGTTACTGTGTGTGCTTCTGTGAGGATGTTCTTAAGTACACTTGAGCTACACTTAAGTACTACACATAAGTAAACTTGAACATCTATGGGAGTTGGACCAATTATTTCCACTGATTAACAGTAGTAAGCTGCCACTGTTCTCTACAGTCTTATTTTAATTTCTTCCTGTTTCATGTGTTTATCTAAAAACTCTTCTCAGAAAAGATATTTTCATTCAGCAGATCCATTAGTTTTATTCAGTGAAATAAATGTTCATAGACGTTGCTAAATTCATTTCATTGTAGCATACTAAATACCATTGTACATTCTCAGTTGCATTCCGTGTACTGTATGAATATAGAATTAAATATTTTCCTATGAGTAATGAGGCCATTGAATATCAGTTAAATTTAAATGTAATTGTGTCAGTACTCTTTAAAATATTTAAAGTTCTGTGTCATTCCCTGTGTGGTTTTCCAGGTTCAACAGTGCACCGTGTCAGATCTGTGATGGCGGGGGACGATGTGCTCCTTCAGTGTGAACTCCTCTCCAACCTGGCAACCCCACTGTGGACGCTAAACGGCCGGGACCTGCCAGGCCCCGGGCTGGGCTCCAGTTACCGAGTCGGCACGGACGGCCTGCTCATCATCGGTGCCCAACCCAAACAGAGCGGCTCATACCGCTGCTTCTCCCAGGAGAACGGCCTCAGGCAGCCAGTGCGGCGGTACACCGTCAGGATCCAGGCCCCGGTTCTGCCCTCGCCGGGCCCGGGAGATTCAACAGAACTGCCCGAGGAGTTCCTCAGTAGCCTTCCACCTCCGTCCTTCGGCCCCTCGGACCAGCCCGTGTCCTCCCCGCTGGCTCCTCTCCCCTCTGGGCCGGAGTCGCAGGCCTACAGGCACATGGAGGCCCTGTACATGTCTCTGGTGGCCGTGCTGGGCGGCCTGTGTCTGGTGCTGACCGTGGTGCTGCTCTACGTCAGTTTCTGCGCCAGAGGAAGGGCCGGCAGCCCCAACAGGAAGTACTCGCAGCAGGGCGTGATGGCGGCAGCGGTGGCGGCGGCGACAGAGCGCAAGCGGAGCTCCCACCTGGAGCTGAAGACCATCTCCAGCCACTGCAACGGGAGGGTGTCGCGGCGTGGGACTGCCGCTGGCGAGGACGGCAGCCTGCTGCAGATCGTGCCCGGCGAAGGCGGCCAGCTGGGTTCGCCCGGCGGCAGCGGCGGCGGCAACAACAGGGACCAGACGCCACCCCCGGCCCCGCCTCTCCCCATGCCGCCACCACTGCCCGCGTCGGAGTTCGCCAACGGGCTGTCGGCCACGCTGCCCAGCGTGCTGCGGAAGATGAACGGGAACAGCTATGTGCTGCTGGGCCAGGCGGAAGGCGAGACCACCTCACCCCTCTACCACTCCTTCACCGAGGAGCTCAACCGCATCCTGGAGAAGCGGAAACACACTCAGCTCGAGGACGTGCAGACGGATGAGAGCTCCGTGTAGCCCCCTCCACCCCCAACCACCCTGCTCTTAACCCCTCTCCCACCTCCACCCCACCCCACCCAAATCCACCCTTACCCCTCGTCAGTTTGTGGTGGTCGTGGATGGACCTGCTGTGCAATAAGATCTTTGTTTTGTTTCTGTGAAAACCCCCAGTGTAACAACGGAGTAAAACTATTTAAATCTGTACCTCTGTTTGTTGCTCACGCAAGCTGAACTCAACTGAACTGAACTGGCGTGAACTGAGCTGGCATTACGTTTCACAATCACATATCGGATTAACCCCCACAAAGGTAGATAATTTGTTCATGATGTTATATTTATTTAATGTAATTTACCTGATCTCTGGGGAAGAATATTAGCAGTTCCTCAAAACAGCTGAGGCATTTATGTATGATATTGGAAGAGGAAAATGGCCATAAGTTTTGAAGCCTAAGATTCTGTCTTTGACATTGGATCATTGGTTGACTTGAGAGGTCAAAGATAGGCACTGGACTCGTATGGACTGAAAAACATTTTGTTTGATCCTTTGTGGAATTGTCTTTTGTACAGTATAATACATTCAAAAATAACCAAGTTTCCAAATGCAGCCAACAGTAGCAACTTAATGACACTATGGTGACATTACAGCAGGTAAATGCATTGTGAACTACTCCTGTGCTGACAAAGGTGTTTGTCAGGTGTGCTCAGATGAAGAAAACCACAGTATTAAAGCCCAGGTTTGGCCCTCTACATATTCAACCAGACTAAGATTTCTCTTTGAGTTGACTCTGGCTAAGTAAATCCAAAGAGGGAGAACCGCAAGGAAATTGAACCCCCTGGTGAAGAGGATTCATCTAATTTTTACCTGAAGGTAAGAAGAACCAGCCAAATTTTTATCAGGAGACTTTGTCCTCTAACTGAACTCAGTGTGTTCCACATTACAAATACAGCCATTTAAGCCATTTATAGTATTGATTATTGAATCTAGAATTTTAGTTATTGTACTTTATTGATTACAGTAGAGGACACAGAATACCTTTACAGCAAGCGATAGTATGTGCATGGACCAAGAGAAGTGTGAACACTCTGTTGAAAATGATTACATAAGTCTATTCTAATCCATAATGCTATTACCAATGCAACTATCTAATCACCGGATAAGCACGCCTGGCGAGGGCCTGTGGACTTATATAACTCAACCGCTCGCGTTGACACTGTGACTGGAGGGGAGGGACATTAACAATGGACAGCACTAGCCTCCCCAGAGTATACACAATGAAGAAAGCAATAAAGAGACCCACACCCTGCACATTGACGAGGGAGAATCATAACCACACACACACATACACACACATTTTATTCAAGTTCAAATATTTATTTATACAACCCTGTTTCACAAAAAATGAAAGTAAAGAAGCTCTGGAAAATGTTGAAAATGTTAAAGTGACAAATTTGACTAGTTCATGAAAAAATACATGCTCATATTGAAATTGATGCCAGCAACACATCTCAAAAAAGTTGGGACAGGGCAATAACAAGCTAGGAAAGTTGTGCATTGCTAAAGAAAACAAGGAGGAACTAATTAGCTTTACTGATGCCATGATTCTCTAAAGTAAAAATGCAGAGGTAGTCATCACTCTGCGTAAAGCTGTTTGGGGACAAATAATGCAATAATATAAGAATAATGATCCACAATGTGATATTGCTAAAGAGTTTGGAGATTTCATCATATCTATAGTGCATAATGTCATTAAAATACTCTTCTCTGTGATCTTTGGGTCCTCAGATGGCACTGCATTAAAAATAGACCTCTACTGAGAAAATCATTGTATAGCCTCAGGTTAAAATAAGAGGTGACGCAGTGGTCAACATGCCCCTGTCCCAACTTTTTTAAAACGTGTGACTGACATCAAATTCAAGATATTAAGATATTAAGATATTCAAGAGCATAATATTCTCCAAACAAAAATGTTTGTTTTTAGCAACAGATACAGATAAATAAATATAAGGCTTACAGTACTTGCAAACCATAATATTTTGGCCTTGTTTACATTTTACATAGCGTCTCAAGCGTTTTTGGAAACGGGGTTGTACTTTCAGGAAGGGAGAAGACAAGGAGGTAAGGTGAGGTCCAAAGGCGTGAGGTGAGGATCTAGCACATTTATCTGAATCCTTTGAAACCTGGAAAAACCTGCTACCTGCTGTAAGATCGAGATTTGTCTCATCGGATTACTCTTGCGTACAGCATAGTATACAGTAAAATCATTTCCCTGACATACAGCTCTATACAGACACACACACACACACACACACATATATATATATATATACACACACGCACACACATACACACATACACATACAGCTCTCGAAAAGATTAAGAGACCACTGCACATTTTTCTGATGTCATCCTACGGTTGCTGAGCGACATTTGAATGAGTTGACGGTCATATTCAAAATTAGACCACTGCAAATTTTGATATGACTGTCAACTCATTCGGTAGATTTTCACACTAGAAACATAGAAAAATCAGTATTTCAAAATTACAATATTACTATATAATACAAACAAACAGTGCCTACTGTGTACAATTGTACAGTTCTGAGAGACATACAAATGACACTGGAAATAGTTAAACACATCTATTCCTTTTTCTATCCAAATATCTAGCTTATACATTGTTGTTTTAACATCAACCACGTCCACTGAAAAAAGAGGCATTATTTACGCGTGACTGCTGGATCAACTAGATGTCCCACAGAGTAGTAAAAAAAATATGACCGCCACCCATTCCTGCACATTTCTCTCTGCAAAAAGATAGATAGATACTGTAGATAGATACTTTATTGATCCCCAGGGGAAATTCAAGGAAATAAATCATGCTTGTCAATTTGTCTCCATTTCCTACTCCATCCCCTACTTTCGTGTTTGTAAAATGAGTGTGTGCATAGTGTGTGTTTGTTTTTGTGTATATGTGTGCTTCTGTGTGTGTGTGTGTGTGTGTGTGTGTGTGTGTGTGGCGGGGGGTAATGGGGTGTGTGTGTTTCTCTGTGTGTGTGTGTGTGTGCGTGCCTGCTTGCCTGCATGTGTTATTATGTGTGTGTGCGTGTGTTTATGTGTGTGTGTACTGTATGTGTGCATGTGTCCATGTGTGTGGATGTGTGTGTGCATGCGTGTGAGTATGTGCGTGCCTGTGTGTGTGTGTGTGTGTGTGTGTGGCGGGGGGTAATGGGGTGTGTGTGTTTCTCTGTGTGTGTGTGTGTGTGTGCGTGCCTGCTTGCCTGCATGTGTTATTATGTGTGTGTGCGTGTGTTTATGTGTGTGTGTACTGTATGTGTGCATGTGTCCATGTGTGTGGATGTGTGTGTGCATGCGTGTGAGTATGTGCGTGCCTGTGTGTGTGCGTGCGTGTGAGTGTGTGGGTGCCTGTGTGTGTGCATGTGCATGAGTATGTGTGTGGGTGTGTGCTTTGCTTGCGCGGCCGTCATAATAACTACACTGGTGTAAAGACACTTACCAATAAATAGAGTTGCGCTTTGAACATCAATAACAGTCAAATACATTTTAAGTTATTTTAAGTATTTTCAGCTTCAGACATGATGACCCTGAACCAGACCCTGTCCAACAAGTGTTTTTGCTAAACTACTTATGGTTGTACTTGAGATGTGCATCACCACATGACATCTCTGGCTCAGGCTGTGAAGTCTTGAGTCACCACCATGTTGAAGTTGTTGCCCTCAGTCTGTGTCCGACACCTGCTGACCGCCTTTCTTATTTCATTTTGTACCTGCACAGTGAAGCAGTGATCCTCGTATCACAAGAAGACAAAGCAAAAGCCACCACAATGGTCGCACTGATCTGATAGAATGTACAAGGAAATAACACTGGTTACCTCAGCATTCAGGAAGCAGTATAACAGTGCCACAATGAAGCCCTGTTAAGAAATATGTACAAAGTAGTTACTTCTTATATCTGTGAAGGCAAGCTGTCTTGTCTAGGGCAGTGGTTCTCAAACTTTTTCAGGCCAAGGACCACTTAACCAATAACAAAGTAAAACTCACATGCATGTCTCCACTAACTATGGTTTAGCAGCAAAAATAACACCATGATATCTTACCTGGAAAGAGCCAAGAACAAGTTCAAAGAGAAGCCGAGCCTTTATCCCCACATGCTCGGGAAAAAGGGCGAACACGATGTAGTGCACACCAAACAACGGGATCAGCAGCAGCGTCGATTTTGCGAGTCGCCTGCAGGGGGCAGATAATCGCCACCGGTTAGAAAGGACACAGAAGATGAGAGGACACAGAGGTCACCATTCACCTTTACCTCTGTCTTAAGAGGTGAATTTTTTTTATCCTCAATCCAGTTTGTCTGAGATCCCCTGATCATAGAAATAAGGACTGCACTGTGATCATAAACGTAGCAAGTCCATTTTGTCTTCACCTGTTCTAAACCAGTTTGATTTTGGGGTTGAATGCTGACTGGCTGAAGGTCTCACCTGCAGAGCGGCTTGTCTCCCCCAGAAGAGTCAGGTGTCTTGGTCTTCATCACTATGATCCTACTGATGTTCACAAACACTATGAAGTTCACCTGAGGTGTGACAAGGGAAAAAAACTGAAGAATGACTCGTTTTTGTATGGCCACTGAGATATTTTTGCCATGTTTTTATGGCATTTTGGTCATGCTTACAAACACAGATATCAGGATGGGTGTTTTAATGATCCACCAGAGGGCGCTGTCCAAATCATCCCAGCACCTGAGTGGTTTCAGACAAACGTCACAAGGAAGATCATTTTGTCAGTCATTTAGTATGTGAAGAGATGTAACTTCTTGTACATGGCAGTGTGATACAGTTGTATGACTGAATATGTCTCACCCCAAATTGTTGTACTGACTTTGAAGCAAGGTCCAAATCACAATTGTTACTGAGGGCGTTCCTGCAACAAGAGTAGCACCAAAAGGTTTGGCAACACAAACACAGATTTGAATGAAGTAACATTACAGCTCAAGGTAATTATGTTTATGTGTATAGTTTATATTTCTTAGCAAATTATTTTGTCCGAAACAACTTACATGATGAACTGCATATTCTGCTACTGCCAGGAACAAGTTGGTAAGCTAGCTTGCATGACAAAATAAAAGTGTGCAGATCAGCAGAAGACGTTTTCAGATCTTACCCCATCCTATGAAGGTATACCACCAGAAGAATGTTCTCTTGTTGGCAAAAGAGAAGATCAGGAGGGTCTGTAGAAACAAGCCTTCCACAAGCAGCCAGAAGAAGTTGGCCAGGACACAGTACTGGAAGAATGTCACCGCCGCCTTGCACCCCACCTGATAGGTGGGGAAGACTTAATGCACCAATGCACCATTTTCAATATTCACTGCCTTTCCTATAGTATTCCATTCCTAATATATGACTCATTAATCGGTTGTGGGGCTTGGACATAATGTAATTTCTCCTGAACATGGAGCAGACAGAAAATATATGAGTGCACTGACAAGGTGCTTTATGGATGCAAACATTTACAAGCAATCTCTGGGAAATGTTCTTAAAGGTCCTTGAGTGATGTTTATGGATGTGACAACAAAAACCGTTACCGTGGAGACAGTACAGTGGTCCAGTGTCTTGTCCTCAAACAGAACTGCATCCTTCACAAACACAGCCACTCCACGCAGGATGAAGGTGGAGAACAGGTTCAGGTGGATGTAGGTGCGAGTGCACAGGAGTCTCCTGTTAAAGCAACAACATATATTTTTGTCATTTATGTCATCTTGGGTTATTATAGCCCAAAAACACTTCAAGTACGGTAGATGAGGCATCTAGCATGTCAAAACCCAAATTTATGTTAACTTTGCTTGTATATTCCATAGTTCATAACTTCAAAAACACTGAGTCCATCTGGGTCCAGTGGCAATGCCTTTAGTTAAAATTCATGATTATCACCTGAAGGTGAGGAAGATGAGCACAGCCACACACAGCGAGCCCAAAGACACTCCATACCCAACAGAGTACATCAGCTTCACCAGGGCAAAGTACTCCTGCTGTGTGCAGGACAGGATAAAAGAGATCATATGGAATAACATTCTTTATATGACATACACTGTAGCTTGAGGTACGGTATGGTAGGCCTATGGTATGATATGGCATACATGATGAACAAAGGGAGAACGCACACTCTCGCAGCTCACATGCCAGTAGTTTAATGCAAACAACGTTTCGGCTTGTGGCCTTTCTCAAGTCTTACAAACAACCAGTGGAAGAACACACCTAATATGGTGACAACCAAGCATGTGATTGGTCTAATACACCTGTAGTACATTATCAGAGATGAGCTTGATTTGACTCACTTTTCTGGGATTCATTCATTCATTCATAACTTGTTATGACAAAAACTGAATGTCACTTAATAACAGCAGCGGTATGTCATAAACGTTTATGACTTGTTTATGACACATTCATGACAGTGTCATGTCACTCTTATGTCCATACTGTCAAGTAAAGTGTAACCAAACATTTTAATTCAAAATTCACATTTAGACCCAGAGGAGGGTCTTGAGGTAGTGAATATAAAAGTTTTCTCTTTGGGATAGTAGTTTATCTAGATTACCACCCCGTCTGGACAGGGAAACTTTCACTATTCCTATATATCTAAGGGAAGCTATTGGGTGTCATTCCTCTAAGAAATGTGCTGCCACTGGATAGTTTACATTCTTACACCGGATTATACTACGATGTTCAGCAATGTGTTTTTAATTCCCTGATGGTTTTTACAATATATGCCTTCCATTACGGGCAAGTGATTAGATAAATAACTGATTTGGTGTTACAAGTTATCATCCCTTTAATTGGAATACTTTTACCAGTGTGAGGGTGTCTGAAAGTAGTACATTTGTATGTATAATTGCATTGTGCAGAACACCCAATATCACCATGACATGCCATATTAAATTGAATATGGTTGTAGTGGAATCTGTAGAATTCAGTTTAACAGTTTGGCTGGTGGTGGTTAGGGAGGTTCCCCTATTCAGTGCAAAAAAAAAATGTTGCTGTTGTTGTTGCTTTTAGATTATGGGTGCCACTAATTCCTCCCTGATACCTGGTCTGCTGTGTCGTCCTCTTGGATGCTGCTCTCGTCGTGAAAGCAGGCTCTGTAGTAGGACACGCTGGGTTTGCTCCAGCCCTGACTGGTGCAGTTCCTCCAGATGAGGACTAGAGCAGAAACACGGTAGCCATTTTCACAAGCAAAACCAGTTCATATAGAACCAGTTCATATAGAACAAAATGACCTATTTTTATGTCTTGGCAAAAGTCATCCAATTTAACACGGAACACGTGTATTACGTATTATTTCCACAATACCCTGCTGACACAGAACATGCACGTCCGGAGCGACATGTGGAAATGAATTCTAATTGTGTCACGCTGATATACTAGGAAGTGACTGATTAAGCCTGCAGGGTTTCTCTTCGACTTCTGACTGAGAGGGACATTGCAGGTGGAGATGAGTTATCTGATTGGCATGTCGGTTTTTACCGTGTGGGAGATTGTGGTGCTGCAGAGGGAGGGGGCAGGAAGCGGAGACGGTCTCCCCGACAAGAGCCCACGGCCAGCAGCTAACTCCGTCCCACTCTATTGCACAGCCTGGACATGCATGAGGATAAGGACACACACACACACAAATGCGCGCAAACGCACACACACACACACACACACACATACACTCACACACACACACACACACACACACACAAACGCACTCACACACATAAGCCCAGAGAGAGAGAGAGTCATACAATTGTGTGTGTGTGTGTGTATGTGTATAAGAGGGGGATAGAGAGAGAGAAAGACACAATATTTGCACTCCAGTGAAGCTGATGGTCAACTGATAATGCGTACAGAAGAGGCACAGGTTTTCCTATTACAATATCTTTTTTTTTCATTTATGGAGACCCTTTATGTTTTTCATATTTCTTATAGCTGATTTTTCAAAATAGTTGCATTGTAGTTGCAACACATGTAATTATATATTTTTTATATATATTTTATATTTATATTTTATAAAACCAATTACTTTTAATGGTAAAGTAGTTCTTCTCAATGCCACTAATCATGCATAATAGATTTGAATACATAAACCCATTGAATGCATATTAAATATTTACATAGAGAGTGATGGAGTGTATGTGATCAGATCATCAGTATTCTGTGCTCACATGACCAAAAGAATGAAAAGTGCAACGTTTTGTGTTTGCTTTTAAATGTCATGTGCAATTTCCATCTGAGGCTGTTTCTTTCCCCACTCAGACCATGTGAAAGTTACATGATGCTTTGAACACACTTTTGCCATTTAGAGAAACAAGAAGTGTGTAATGGAATGAAATGTGTCAAATTTGTGCTCTGTACTGAGAGACGTCCTATGGGGAAACAGGTCAGAGTATTTTTTGTGAAAATGCAGGTCTTTGTGAATCCCTTTGTTTTAACTACAATAAAGCCACACAAAGCCATATTGAAATTAATTTGAATAATACAAATTATAATATGAAAGGCATGACAGCCATTTCTAAATATGATGCTGTCACTGAAGTTACCTGCAGTCCTATTGGATGAGGAAGGATGCTGTCCTCTGTGTTTATTCATCTCTAGCATGCACTCATTCTCTTGTTTCTGCAGGTGATGTATGATCGAACACTCCGCATGTGTGCTGCTCACCTGTAAAGATGACACATTTACAGACACATTAAAACACACAGATACTGCATACCTGAATTCAGGTACACAATTCCATTCTTAAGCAGAAAAATGTAAAAAAAAAAAAAAAAGGCGTTTTAGTTAAAAAAAAATAATAAAAAAAATGGTTGTTACAGTACATCAGTACACTACAGCTCACCACATGAGCTCTGGAAATTGTGCATGTAGGACAAGAATGGGTCCTGGATTTTAAGCTTTTGAAAATGAGAAAAAGCACACTTACCATTCTTATCCATCTCATAAGAGACAAACACAGCAGTATGCTAGAGATGTCCATTGTCCCCATCTTGGGCATACAGGACCACAGTAGCACTGGCAGAGTTTAGGTCTAGTCCTCGAAGTTCTTTCCACCTCTAAAGAAGTGACGCTTTCTGCCACTGGTTTTCTGTCTCCCACGTACACAACTAAACTAGAGCTGTATCCTGAATGGTACTGCCCACTAGTGTGATCACACTCTAACTGCCCTACTTAAAACAGGACTCCTACTTTTCCAAAGATCGTACCATGACAATGGTGAAAAAAAACACATCTTTTATGCTCAGTGCAAGAATGTGATGTGCATAGGTACCGAGACATTATGCACACAAATTTACAGTGAATTAAAATTACCTGTGTGCTTTCACTTGCTCCCACTGCAGAGGCTGTGGCACACCTCTCTGGTCGTCCACTCCATGGAGGTACTAAACAAATTTCTCTCTTCTCTCTCTCTCTATCTCTAAACTCAGAAATCAGGCACATTTTTACAGCTTGACTGAACTCATGTTACATCTCCAAGATAAAAGCATGACATCACCTGGGAACTGGGAATGGGAATGCAAATGAACCAATCAGAAATTGAAGAATGCAGGAAAGAAAGAATAGAAGACAAACAAGAGCACTCAAGCACGACTCAAACCCAATGGGGCGAGAAAGGAAACAACGGATTTCCATAAAAGACCACAAGGATTTTTTTTTTTGTGCTGTTTGACACGTATGCTGAAATCCAACTGCTGTCTCTTTCAGAGAACTACTTCTGATTTAGTATTTACAGGTACAGATGGACCATGACATTCACTCTATCTATTATTGAAATATGTCCCCTCCCTAAGGACCAGTGAAGCAGAAGGTAGCAGATATCGTGAGTGTCCCTTTCCCCCATTTAACAGAACAATCATACAATATTTAATGTGTGGCATCATTCAGGAAATAAGCAGAGCATGAGGCAAGGGCTTGTCTTGAGCTGGTCTGCATAGGCTTCTGGTCGGCAGAGGACTTATCCTACTTGTCAGTGATGTGCACATTATAACTGACCATTTCACTAATCTAACACAAGCTTACCTCTGCATAAACCACTCAGCAGAAGTCGTCATGTGGCAGCTCTGGAACAACTTCTTTTGCTTCTGTGGCTTTCGTGACACACAACCTGTACATAAAATCACAAATGTCAGAGGTCACATAGAAACCGTGTTGGTTTTAAAGTCCTTCTCTGTTGGCTGTAATGTTCATTTGAGAGACCAAGTTATCAGTTATCGTTATGGTCATATAGGGATTGTCAAAGTTTTTTTTTTCTTTTTTTTTTCCGTCATCTACTTCCTGAATTTTTGGTCAACGATACCCGGGACACCGAACCACCGGGGCACATGAAATTTGGTGGGTATGTAGCCCCACTAGACTTTTACGGAAATATTTTGTTTCGTCCCCGGGGGCCACTCCCCCCCCCGTGCTGGGCCCCCCGAACCGCAAAAAAAGCAGTTTTTCCTAAATAACTACCTGAACCGTGGCACCGAGGATGAAGAATCTTTTATGGTATGTTGGTCTCAAGGGCCCACATCAACCTGGCCCATAATCACTTATTTGTGATTTGCACCCCCCCCCGGTAAAATATTTAAATACAATATTATTCTGCTTTAATCGCCCCTATCTTCAGTTAAGATGTTCAGAACTGCACCAAATTTTATGTGTATGATTGACCTGGCATTCTCTGGGGGTATGCCAAGTTTCGTAGAATTTCATCCATGGGGGGGTCTAAAAAAAATTAGGTTATGTGTACATTTAGTGACTGTACACTCATTGGCCTGTAGACTGCGGTGCACACATATACACATGCACACACACACAGGCACCCACATACTATCGGTATTAGAACGGCCGATACATAATTACAAATTCAGGAGGATTAAAAGAAAGCCAAATATTCATCATCATCATCATGGCTGCATTTCCAGTATTGGCGATAAGTAGTCGTTTGTCCACTGGATGGCGCATCGTTGCAGTGAGACATAATTTTGTTGGAAGTTAAAATTGGGTTGGAAAAACAATGGACGCTTCCTACAGGACTGTAGTTTACCGCAGAGAACGTCTAATAAGGATAAGACGATGTTCACATGAAATGTTATTCTCATTTCTTCTTGAAGCCGAAATAAATCTGAGGATGTTTATCGGACATGCTTGGTTTTTACTGCAGGTACGTTAATCTTATAATATCAATAAGGACCTATGTTACCGATAGCCTTGGTTGAGTGAGTGATGGAGGCCAATTTGATTGATTGCATTTGTAGAAAACTATAAATGCGGTTATACCAAGCAAATTGATAGCAGCACTGTAATTGTATCTTTCGACTGTCATTTGTTGCACGTGCTACAAAAATCATTCTGTGCAATGGAAGATTTACCAACGTTACACCGGTCTGATACAGTTTTGCCTATACTGTACATGCGTGAGACTGAGACGCCTGTTTATTTTGTTTTAAGTGCGTGCAGGGTGTGAGAGGGGAATCGATGTGCTTTGATTCCAGCTTGGTAGTTGTAGTCTGTGAAATTAAAAAGCACGTGTGTGTGAAGTATCCAAACAATGACACCTTCATTTCATTATGGCTGCTTTAGCAACACACCTTAAGCTACTGTGTAGTGGGTCCCATTTAGAAGTGGCTACTCCATTCGCGCTTTCCTTGACTCATGGAGCTGCGTGAATTTTATTACAACTTTTCGCCACGATATGGCAGTTTAAGTCCGCTTGATACTGTAAGGCGTAAGCCATTGGTTTCCAAAGGAGATTTTATTTGTGTCGCCAGCATAGCCTATTGACAATTTATGTTGTAAATAGGCCTACCTTATAAGCCTACCTGTAGCTTAGGGAAGCTAACAACTTTCTATTACATTACATTACATTACATTACATTACATTACATTTGGCTGACGCTTTTTAACCAAAGCGACTAACAACATGGTAAACAGTAAGTTTTAGAACAATTCTCACAATTTTAGGACAGTTTAAAAAAAACACATTAGAGTACAGTAAGAATAAGTGCGTCTGTGAGTGCTGTATTTTAACAGTTACTTGTCAGTTTAAACAGCTGGTGAGTGCTAGGATCAGTAAGACTTGTTGTAAGTGTTGCTATGAGAGTAGATGTTCTCTAAAGAGCTGGGTCTTCAGGAGTTTTTTGAACGTGGAAAAGGATGTCCCTGCCCTTGTAGGAACTGGCAGTGTGTTCCACCAACGAGGAACAACAGATGAGAAAAGTTTGGATTGGCTTGAGCGTACCGGTGGTAGAGCTAGACGTCGTTCGTCAGAGGAGCGCAGCGGTCTGGAGGTAGTGTAAGTCTGTATGAGGGCATTCAAGTAGGTGGGAGCAGAACCGGAGACTACTTTGTAGGCAAGCGTTAGAGACTTGAATTTGATGCGGGCCGCCATAGGTAGCCAGTGTAGCTGGATGAGCAGCGGGGTAACATGTGCCCTTTTGGGTTGGTTGTAGACCAGGCGCGCCGCTGCGTTCTGGATCATCTGAAGTGGTTTCACTGCGCAGGCTGGGAGACCTGTCAGGAGGGCATTGCAGTAGTCGAGTCGTGAGATGACTATTGCCTGAACCAGAAGTTGGGTAGCATCTTGAGTCAAGTAAGTCCTGATTTTCCGTATGTTGTAGAGTGCGAAACGGCATGACCGGGCGACTGAGGCAACATGATCTGAGAAGTTTAGTTGGTTGTCGAGAACAACTCCTAGATTTCTTGCAGTCCTGGTCGGTGAAACAGACAGGGAGTCAAATTTGATGTTGATGTCGTGGTGTATGGTAGGTTTAGCTGGGATGACCAGCAGTTCAGTCTTTGAGAGGTTCAGCTGGAGGTGGTGTGCCTTCATCCATGTAGCTATGTCTGAAAGGCAATCCGAGATCCGTGCTGAAACCAGGGGGTCGTCAGGTGGAAAGGACAGATAGAGCTGTGTGTCGTCTGCATAGCAGTGGTATGAGAAGCCGTGCGAACGGATAATCTGTCCCAAGGAGGTGGTGTAGATAGCAAAGAGGAGGGGGCCCAGCACTGAGCCCTGGGGGACCCCTGTGGTGAGATGGTGAGGTGCAGATAGCTGACCAAGCCATGATACGTTAAACGAGCGTCCTGTGAGGTAGGATTCAAACCAGGAGAGAGCAGCTCCGGAGATTCCCATGTCAGCGAGTATAGAGAGAAGGATACGGTGATTAACCGTGTCAAAGGCAGCCGATAAGTCAAGCAGAATGAGTAGGCTACTGATGACCGAGCGGTCGCCCTGGCTTCTTTTAAGGCTTCTGTTACAGACAGCAGAGCCGTTTCGGTAGAGTGGCCGCTTTTGAACCCAGACTGATTTGGATCCAGAAGGTTGTTCTGTGAAAGGAAGTCAGAGACCTGTTTGGAGACTGCTCGTTCAATGCCTTTGGATAGGAAAGGCAGTAGTGAGACAGGGCGGTAGTTCTCGACTTGAGCAGGGTTGAGAGAAGCTTTCTTAAGTAACGGTGTTACCCGGGCCATTTTGAACGCTGTTGGAAATGTGCCGGAGGTTAGCGAGGCATTGATCACATGTGTGATAGCTGGAGCGATGGTCGGGCTGATGGACTGAAGTAGGCTCGTAGGTATAGGATCCAGCGAGCATGTGGTAGGACGGCTGCATGTCAGGAGTCTGGACACTTCACTCTCGGAGAGAGGCGTGAATGCTGAAAAAGATGTTCCAGCAGTCCCTGGAGGTTGTAGGAGTGCGGTATCTGAGTCAGATGCGTTGAGTGGGCATGTAGAGAATTGACTGCTGATTGCCGCCACTTTGTTTGTAAAAAATGAGGCGAGGGTGTCTGCAGTAAGGCTGGATGGAGGAGGAGGCAGCTGAGGGTTGAGTAGCGATTTGAAGGTTGAGAAAAGTTTTCGAGTGTCTGTAGCGCTGTTGATTTTGTCATTGTAGAAAGCAGTCTTAGCAGCAGTGATGCTGGCTGAGAAGGAGGTCAGGAGTGTCTGGTAGTTTTTGAGGTCGTCAGCTAGTTTGGATTTGTGCCATTTCCTCTCCGCGGCTCTGAGTTTGGTGCGCTGCGATCGGAGGGTATCATTTAGCCATGGATGAGAATGTTTGGATCGAGCTGGCCTTGTGGTAAGAGGGCACAGCTCGTCTAGACACGAGGTCAGTGTGGAGCAGAGCGAGTCAGTGGCTTCATTGACCTCCAGAGAGGAGAAGGTGTTGAGTGGAGGTAGATCGGAGGCAACCACAGAGGAGAAGTGCGTATTAGGATCAAGTTTGTTAGTTACAGTTTTGTCATAACTCCCTGATGCATTTTTGCATTTAGAATAGCCAGAGCGTGGATATCTCAATCGGAAAATTAAACAATATCGGGTGCCTATGGACTAGGCTGGGTGAACCCAGCCTGCCTGCCCGCTATTTATTTTTTGATTTCTTAAAAGATTGAGCTTGGTCTGGTGAAAGCCAGACTAGCCATGGACCTCAGTTACACAATGCAAGGGAACATGAATCAGCCTATATTTGCACGAAAAATAATGGACAACAGCTCTTCAACTTTGGCCCGTTAAAATGTGTATGAACAGTCTTGCGACGAATTTCATCAAGGCCCATTTGAACATGTCAGTTATTTGCACCACTGGTTAGATGTAAAACAGCATTTCGTTTCAGACTACTGTTAGGCTACTTAATTTGTGCATTAACAATAACGTCAGACTACTGTTACTTAATTTGTGCATTGACAATAAAGTATTACATGAACTAAAGATGATTAAAATCTTATGTAGAAGAAGAAACGTTCACAAAAAATCCATCCATCCAAAAATGACCTTTGTTTTTGATAGCTGTTGAAAACGGCATGGAACTGACAGAGGTGTTTTTGTTTATAAATAAATAAATAAATAACATTATGCTGATACCTTTTGCTTTTCCCAAATACAATAGCCTACAGGTGTAAGTGACCTTTCATCAATCCAGTTGCAATGGATGAACTGTGATGAACTGCCCTACTTGTGATTGTTTAGAGATTTTAAAGGTATTTTAAAGGCAATTTATAACAATGCTACATCTTCTTTGGCTATTCTACAATCTATTCACCTTTTCAGCACCAGTAGGCTACTTTCTGTGCAGCCGCACACACACACTCAGGCATGCCAAACAAGCATACACAAAAGTTTCAAGAGTGGGGGATGGATAAAATATGGAGACAAATTGAAGTGTGATTTATTTTCGCGGAACGGATGTACAGGACTGAGCGGCGGTCATATTTTGTACCGCTATGCGGTACATCTAGTTCTCAATTGTTTTTAGGATGCTGAGCCACAAACCTTCCCAGCAAGAATAGATGGTAGACCACATACAAGTCTCCAGACTTGATTAGAGCTTTAAACATATTGGAACACTGGAAGTCACTGAAACATCAACACGGCAAGTACCAATTTTATTTCCAATGTATTTATTTATACCGTACATTAGGCTACATTTATTTTATATAATTTAATGTAAAAGAGATCAGGGACACGGGTGACTTTATCATCTTTAATCAGTTCAGTTCTGCAAAGCCCAGCTTTAACTTTGTATTATTATTATTATAATTATTATTATTATTATAATAGTAATAATAATTATAATAATTTAAATCTACCCATTGAAAGGGGCCTATTTGTCTAAGGCCAGCTGGGAAAATGGGTAAATCAGGATAAACATATTAGCATATAAGCATATGATAGCCTACAGTACATGTAGGTTTACTGGAGGAAGAAAACATGGAGGGCCAGCATTCAGTGCAGGTTGTAGAACAGCTTGGCACAGGATACACAGGTCACTGATGCAAGCTAGAAACAGTTCTACCATTTCTAATGAGGTATGATAGCCTAGGTAGCCTATAATAAAATAATAATTATATAATAATAATTTGGTTAGCCTATAGGCCTAGATTCAAGCATAATAGGCCTACAGCACAAAAGATGCTCAAAACTAAATGCTGATGTGATATGCTGTGTCTTCTTTGAAGGACACTATCTATATCATCCTGAACTTTATGAGCTCAGGGTTAACATACTGTATATAGTAGGCTACCATTCATCATATGACACTTGTTTTGTTTGTTCTCACCACTTTTGTATCCTCTAAATGGGCCTGTAGTCCCACATTTAATATGAAAATAAGCAGCTCAGTCTGGCTATGGTGAAAGAGGATATTTTAATATTTTAAAATGCAAATGAAAAGCTTTAATGGTAGGCTATAATGTGAACTCCGGCCATTCAAGCAAGAACAGTCTCGATCTGCACGTACACTGCAGTGGGGCTTTTTAACAGAGGCAGATTTCGACTGAAGGAGTGGGAGTAACCCATATGGGAGGAAACCAATCGTAAATGCTGTGGCAACGCAATTTACTGCTAGCTTGCCATCTATGTTGGCATGAACAGGATTTCTCAGATTGATCCTGCTTTAAACACGTTCATGGTACAACGCCGTTAACAGAAGACACAACCTTTCGGGTAACTTCCTGCAAGTGGCATATTCTTATATTATTGAGGAAAAATGTTCTTTCTATGTTGATTGTCGATTTTAAAACATACCAGAGGTAGCTTAACGTTAAGCGTTGTTTTCCAAGTACCAAACAGCTAGCACTAGCTAATCTAACGTTACGTCCAACGCAATGGCACGATTACAGTCTCTTGTGTTGAGATATTTTAAATGAATATGTTTAGCGAATGTTACACGTCTGACATTAGCAACTCCAGCATTTCCAGGCGTTTCCTGTCTTAAACTTGTAAGCGTTGCCACTTCGGATAGCAAGGAAATGTTACTTGCCTGCACCATGCACAGCTAGCAAGCTAGCTGTCAGCCCAACTAAGTCATTTCCTTAATTTTTAATTTTTGAAACACCAATATGACAATCCTTAACTTAGTGAATGCGTTCTGAATTATGTGAAAGTAGCTATGGATCTGGTTACAATGTGTGTAAACATTAGCAGTGATGCTGTAATATGTTTTTCACTGAGAAGAAATGAACTGTCATGTTTGAAATGTTGTGCAATTCAAATCCCAAGTTGCTAGCTAGCAATGTTAGCATCCTGCCGTTGGATGGATGTAAAACTTATGCTAAAACTTTTCTGCTGACTCTAGACTCGATTAGAGCCAATGTCTGTGTGACTCTATGCAACACTATACAAGGATGCTTGCACCTTAAACTTACATTTTGTCGTGGAGTTGTTGGACAAACTAACTTTTCAGCTAAGTAGACAGTCGCAGTGTGGTGCATTAGCTACCAGACGAGGCAAAATACAACAAGTGGCTGAATGTGGAACTAGCATTCATGTCCAGCACGGAATTAGCATGAGCTCGGGGCACAAGATTCCCACACGACTCTGAGCATAATTCTTTCATTATTTTTCCAGAATCGGAGGTCGGGGTTTCTGAATTTCCGCCTTATTATTAACGTATCATAAACATTATAAGCAACTCCTAAACAGAGACAAACGCAATTCATCTGGTGTATTCCGCTCAGTTCATTATCCATGAAATAGTTGGTTGTCAAAATCACCAACGCCGTAACAGATACCCCACCTTGAACGCAAGGTCACAGCTAATCGTTTTGTTTAAATTGCTTTTTTTGTATGTCTTAATTTATTTAGGTTTGAACAGATAGACATGGTTGTACACCAGTTGTGGTTCTTGCAAACGTTGAAAGCAGCTCAGTATCACCTTTGCTTTTCAAAATCTCAAATGCCGAATTGTAAATGCTTTAGGAAAGACTGAAATCAACCGCGCTAGAGAGCACGCATGCACTGTAAACACGAGATGGATTTCAATATGAAAGAATAGTTCGTATTTGGAAGCAGTCTGAAGGATGTGGTGATTCTAGTGTGAAGCACTTTGACAGTAACGGGCCACAGGGTAGATATGAGGGGGGCTACCATGCACCGCCCAACGAAACGATGTTTGTTTTTTTAGAGGTTTGGATATGATGGATATATTATTTTGAATGTCAGCATTAAAATAAATGGGGATATTTCAGGTCTATCCGTATTAGATGATGGATTGCACCATATATATTTTTTTATAGGATTGTTCACATAAATCATAATCTCATGTATGTGTCTGGTATGGATACATCCTAGACAGTAAAATAACTTATGACATGGAGTAGGCCTAAATAGTAAAATCTTGACCACTTAACCACAGTATTGTACAGTTCATTCAGTCTTAATCATGTCTGTATTCATATCGAATCGTATAGAGGTTTCAGGCTTCTAGAAAATATATATTTTAGGTGGTTGAATGACCTTTCCCTAAATGTCACAGAGCATGGGCCAAAATTTATTAGTTGTACAACTGGTCCACCTAAGTGTGAGTGCCATTTGAAGCATGGTTTTGTTTGGCTAATGGACCGTATTTTATATTGCTGGTTTGATAATGGCATAATGACCATTTTGGGGCAGCCGTGACCTACTTCGGACCTATAACCGGAGGGTTGCCGGTTCGAACCCCGACCAGTAGGCACGGCTGAAGTGCCCTTGAGCAAGGCACCTAACTCCTCAATGCTCCCCGAGCGCCGCTGTTGATGCAGGCAGCTCACTGCGCCGGGATTAGTGTGTGCTTCACCTCACTGTGTGTACACTGTGTGCTGTATGTGTTTCACTAATTCACGGATTGGGATAAATGCAGAGACCAAATTTCCCTCACAGGATCAAAAGAGTGTATATATACTATACATACCAGCCATTGCTAACACTTGGCTTCCAGTGCAGTACACTGACTCTGCATGTAGGGTGTCCAGAATCTTAAGTAAACTCCAGAGGACACTTGTAGACAAAGTTCAGAAAACTATTTTCGCCTACATATGCATCCATGTCAATCAGACCTTGCCATGTTAACAGGAGGAGTTTTAAGGAAATGCAAACGCTTGTTGATTCACTGCTGTTGCCAAACCGATCTGGGCTGCGACTCATTAAAGTGAATGATGAGGGTCTTAGTAAGTGGCCAAAATGTGCTTGCATCAAGCAGACAAAATCATGCCCCGCATGAAAGTAGGGTTCTTTTTACCGTTTCCCCAATGAAATGCATTCCCCTCATGCTTTCCATGCCTGTTTTTGTCAAGTTTTTGGTTACGTAAGAGGTTGCAGATGAGTGTAGTAAACACTCTCTCCCAGCCGAGCCAGTAGCTCTTGTTCAGTCTGTTATAAATATGCTTGACTCATCTGTTTTTTGTTCACTTTCCCTTTCCACCTCATCCTTTTACTCATTCTTTTCCATCACGCCTGCCTCTCTCGTATCTCTGTGTTACTCCATTCTCAACCCTTTTGTCGTCTCTCTCGCTCCTGGTCCCCGCCCTCGTCTGTCTCTCCTCCTGGCCTTCTCCACCCCTCCTCTATTTAGGAGATGGCGTTGTGGGCGCAGACTCAGCAGCTGCAGGGGGAGGCTCTGCACCAGATGCAGTCCCTCTACGGCCAGCACTTCCCCATCGAGGTGCGCCACTACCTGGCCCAGTGGATCGAGGGCCAGCCATGGTGAGAGAGAAGGGCTGAGTGACTGGGGTTGAAGGGTGTGTGTATGGGGGGGGGGGGGGGGCAAATCAAGCCCTTAATTCTATTGTCAAATGTATGCTAGGAATTTTCTTGATGTTGTGTGTTTGCCAACACACATTTTCACAATGTGAATTTGACTGCTGAAGATGTAGGATTGTCAGTGGCTCAATGGGATAATGCCTTATACTAGTGTTTCTTAGGTTGAGAGTTTGAATCCTGCTAGAGCTTTAGGCTCAAGATGCACCATGCATTGGTTTTTGAACATTCACACCATTGAACAGCACCTGAATGACATCAGGCAATCAACATTCACACTCATCAGTTTCCATGAATCAGAATGCGGAGACACTCTGACATTTAGGGGAACTTCTTTGTTTACTATTTTTCCTTCATCATTAAATCTATCATATTTATATTTCATCCATTACTATTCCTCTCTACAAATGTCTAATTGCCCCATAATTTCAAAAAGTTTTCAGGTGTACTCTTTCAGGAAAGCCCTTCATTTTATTGTCAAATGTATACTTGGAGTTTTTCTTGTGTGTTTACCAACACACATTTTCACCATGTGAATGTGACTGCCTAATGTGTCTGACTGTCAGTGGCTCAATGGGGTAATGCCTTATACTGGTGTTTCTTAGGTTGAGAGTTTGAATCCTGCTAGAGCTTTAGGCTCAAGATGCACCATGCATTGGTTTTTGAACATTCACACCATTGAACAGCACCTGAATGACATCAGGCAATCAACATTCACACTCATCAGTTTCCATGAATCAGAATGCGGAGACACTCTGACATTTAGGGGAACTTCTTTGTTTACTATTTTTCCTTCATCATTAAATCTATCATATTTATATTTCATCCATTACTATTCCTCTCTACAAATGTCTAATTGCCCCATAATTTCAAAAAGTTTTCAGGTGTACTCTTTCAGGAAAGCCCTTCATTTTATTGTCAAATGTATACTTGGAGTTTTTCTTGTGTGTTTACCAACACACATTTTCACCATGTGAATGTGACTGCCTAATGTGTCTGACTGTCAGTGGCTCAATGGGGTAATGCCTTATACTGGTGTTTCTTAGGTTGAGAGTTCGAATCCTGCTAGAGCTTTAGGCTCAAGATGCACATGATATTGGTTTTTGAAGATTCACACCATTGAACAGCACCTGAATGACATCAGGCAATCAACATTCACACTCATCAGTTGCCATGAATCAGAATGCGGAGACACTCTATGACATTTAGGGGAACTTCTTTGTTTACTATTTTTCCTTCATCATTAAGTCTATCATATTTATATTTCATCCATTAGTGTTCTTCTCTACAAATGTCTAATTGCCCCAGAATTTCAACAAGTTTTCAGGTGTACTCTTTCAGGAAAGCCCTTCATTTTATTGTCAAATGTATGCTTGGAGTTTTTCTTGTGTGTTTACCAACACACATTTTCACCATGTGAATGTGACTGCCCAGTGTATGATTGTCAGTGGCTCAGTGGGCTAATGTCTTGTACTGATGTTTCTTAGGTTGAGTGTTCGAATCCCACTTGAAGCATTAGTGTTCGAATGCTGTTGGGTTGTGGAGGTTAGCATACTAGAATAGAATGCTGTTGGGTTGTGGAGGTTAGCACACTATAACATTACAGCTACTTGTCAATATGGACCTGTAGTGCAAGGCAAGTATAACTGTATAATTATAGGCTGTTTATCTTATTGACTCCAAAACAGAACCCCCCCCCCCCCCCCCCCTTCACCTATCATCACAAATACAATTCAATTATCTGGGAAACACTGCCTTCCATTATCAAACCTTTTATCTTATCCACGACAAATAAATAGTCCTGTAGAATAGAGTATTGTTAGAATCAGGGTGCGATTTGTAGGGGGGCATGGTGAGGATCAATCCCCCCCCCCCCCCCCCTCTGGTTTTCCTATCCCTACCTCTGCTAAATTATTTTTATCTCCGGTGGGGACAACATTTATCCCCCTCTGCCCCTCATATTGATTAATGCTACTTCATATAAGTAAAGCGCTGCAACGTGAGAACAGTCTAGTAGGCTAGCCTACATAATAATCTGACATCAGAAACGCACCGTCACCGTCAGCACTCATGCTGCTGACACAGTGGCTGCGTGATAACTTAATTTGGCCTTGATCGTGCAGAACATTTCAGAATGTCGAGTGTGTAATCCATCATAAATGGCTAGTTTCAATGGAAAAGTTAGCTGGACAAATGAAAGAAAACGAGAAGGATTCAGTGACGCATAATAATGTTTTAGAACCTTCAAAATTAGAAAACTGATGCAACTGAGATGGAGGACAACTGCACGTAGAGTAGAATGTAGGCCTATTGTCCGAAGGAACTTACATTAAATGAGGAGATATTTGCTGAATGTCAAGTTTTTTTTACAGAAATGGCTTGGCATCGCTTATTCAATGGCTCTCTACCGAAACACCTGTAGTTTGCGGAGGACGAACGAGAAGGCACTCGTTTGATAAATCAGCCAGTAGTAGACAAATAACTTTTAGAAATAATCTGTACTGCAAAAACGAATGTTGGTGGGTATTTAAACTATCTAGCAGGTGTTTTAACAGCTGCAAGAAATAGAAGCTTCATGGTCTTTATGTTCTGGTTCGTAAATTATTTTCATAAAACTTCAAGTTCCTATAACTTTACTTCCTATAACTTTACTCTCCAAACTCTTCACTGCACTGTAGGCAATTAACTGACAGTATGATATGCTATTTATTTTCTGTAGGCTACAATAAACACATTTATTTTTTCAACTTTTGCAATATTACGCACTTGGCTACTGAACGCAAATCAGCAGGAGAGAGAATGCACGTAGCCTACGCAGCGTGTAGCGCAATGTGTAGGCTATTTGGTTACCAACTAACACTGTTGTGTTACATGTGTAACACTGCCAATTCACTAACTTAAGACTTCAGTGCCATCATATACAACGTTTTTTTACACAACAAATACAGAAAGGATGGAGGCAGCAAAAGTAGAGGAGTCATTTCAGATGGGGCAAGAACAAGGTGAATTTGTATGCTTGTCAAAACGTAGTTCTACCCTGCATTAGAGGAGCTGATCATCATACCAAGCACACTCGCTGTTTAAAGTCTTACACCACGGTAAACTAAAACTAAAATGTTACAAAGGTGGCAAAAATAATATAGGGTAGCCATGACATTTTTTGGGGGGTGGGGGGGGGGGGGTTACAAACTTATTCAAAATCATCCCCCCCTCTGGTTTTTACATAAATCGCACCCTGGTTAGAATAATATTGGGTTGTAGAGATTAGCACACTAGAATAGAGTATTGTTAGAATACTATTGGGTTGTGGAGATTAGCACACTAGAGTACAGTACTGTTACAATTGGCTTGTGGAGGTTAGCAAACTATAACGTTACAGCACAGGGTAATCCTAATTTTATGGATCAAATTTATTCCAATCCAACTGAAGTTTTGAACAACACAAAGGTTTTATCCAGATCAAAACCAAGAATAGATTATGTGATCTAATCCAATTTCAGGATCCTTGTTTCCCTTTTAACAACCCATTTTCAAGATTTGAAATCCGATAGCAGAAATCCGGTAACTGAAATCCGATAACTGAAATCTAATCACGTTTTTTTTTTAACAATTGGGCCCAAACAATCAAAGCATATGTAAACTAAAAAGCTATGCTACCTCATGTTCATTTTGCTCGGACCCCGTTAAATCACCGCTTGCGGTTTATTATTATTTTTCTCGTCTCCCTAATTTTTTGTCAGCCCTAGCGCCTAGGCCCTTTGAGACAGAGACACCGTTCCAACTTTAAAACGTCCGGTCAGTACCGGTGTAAGTTGCTCGCGAAGATGACGTCAGGTGGGCGTGTCGTTCGTCCGCCATATTGGATTGAACAGAAAGCAAAACTAAATTTTCACAGGTCACAAATTTGGTCCGTACGGCACGAAACTTGACGTACATTATCCTTGGACCAAGCCTCACAAAAGTTCCCAGAAGGATTTTTGATTTTCGAAAGCGTTTGCCCGTCACAGCCAAACGAAATCGGCGGCGAAGCTCCGAAACAGGAAGTTGTCCATATCTCAGGAACACTGTCACATATCGATACCAAATTTTGTATTTGAACTCGGGACTCCAATGTGAGGGTGCATAAGCTAAAAAAAAAAAAAAAAACATTCCAAAAGTTTCCAGCATTTGGCAAACCACCCACCCGTATTTGGTAACTATCACCTTCCACATTTGCAGTTGTACTGGTACATCTATCACAATGCCTTCCAAGTATGCACAATGTCTCTGGGCAGCCACAATGTCTCCGGGCAACCTTGCCCAATCATGAAATCCTTGCTCTGCCATGGGATAGTATGGACTTGTGAACTGAAATGGTAAGGAGAACATTAGCTATTTATTGCTGACGTAGTACAGTTATTTTCACATTGACGGTATTCAAATTAAAATTTTCATTATTGTTAAATATCATGATGGATGGGAGAGTATTATTAAAAATTTTACAAGTATGCAAATGCATATGTTTACGGGCATTTAGGTTTTACTGTGTTGTTTTGTTGTAAAGACATGCAAGGCATTCTGGGCCGTAATGAACAGTGGTCGGCAGCACTCCATAGGCTCCGTATTAATATGAATAGGTGTTTCTGTAAACCTAGGGACAATAAACAGCTATCTCTGTTACAAAAATGAGCTGGTAATCGCTCATTGAAGAGGGAACTATGATTGTTTTCCTAAAAGCATGGTGTTGACAAAAGAATAAGCAGGAAATGCCACGTTAATCTTAAATAGCCTACATCTGAACGCTAGGTGGCAACGTTGTATTACATTTTACTAAATACGGTGGCATTAGTGAGCTTCATAAGTAAGGAAGGTGCAAATATGTAATTTATCATGGGAAATTATTGGAAATGTTATTTCTTGTTTATTCTAATTGCAAACCACACACATCCATTCGGAATCACTCGTACACTATTGATACCATTGGTATCAAAGACTGTCATTTCGTTTATTTGTTGTTGCCTAGCAACTCTGGGAACAACAGAGCAAAGATTCTAGAACAGAGCTTCAGAGAGACACGTTTTGAGTTCGTGGCCAAGTGCCTAAAATATCGGTTTCCATGTGTATGTGCTGGATGGTGTGCGTCCTTTATGAAAGTAAGTGTTTTATACAGTTACAGATATAATGAGTCATATTGTAGTGGTCAACATAAATGTGCCCCTTCTGTTATTAGAATGCTAAGCGGAGAAGCATGCTAAGCAGAGATTTAGGCTAACATTATTCATTTCATGTGTGGCTAGAAGCTTGGGAGGAGATGTTGCTGTATGGGATTTATGTTGCTTAGCGTGATGCCATGGTCATTTGATATGAGATGCTTGTACTCGTAACTTTAGGACTCCTATTTTTTTTTACTAAGAGTAATTCAGGAAGCATTTTAGCCCTAAAAGTAGCGCCTGAGTCTGTGACAGCTTAAAAGATGTCGCGAAGACTCCTAACTCACTAAGACTAAACAATTTTTTGTGGTGGCATTTCACGTCGCAATGTTTTGAAATGCGTCTGCAGGAGCTAACAATCGCGAGGGAACAATTTTGCATTGTAGGCATAACTAAGGGATGCAGTAACCCCACCAACAACAACCAAAACTAGCCTACTCATTGTCAACATGTACATTAAATGTAACGTTTCATTGTGAATCAAATTAAAATGTTCTCCTCCTTGCAAACGTTGGCATAGGCATATGGTGACAGATTAATTTAATAATGTTGCTGCGTGGATCACGGTAAGTGTGAATGAAGTGGCCACTTCTTAATGGGACTCGTTGTATGGAAGTAGGCTAAGTAAAATAGAGATGCTTCAAATAAGATAAGGTTAGGATATGCCCGCTTGACAACGGCAGAGATAGAACTGGCCTTTGGCCATAGCAACCATCCATTTAGAATGACTGGCCTTCATAGCAACCAAAGATCTTAACTGTGATTCATGTACAGTATGCATTCAATGTGATGCAAAGTATAGAAAGGTGATGAAATATACAGAGACAGGTCAAGAAATATAGCGCAATGTAGACAGTAGTATACGGTTGATTTACAGAAGGTGGTTTAGAGTAATATGAATTAAATATAAATATGTGCAGTGTATTAGCAGTTACCTCATACAATAAGTAGAATAATGTATGTAGATGTAGCAGTAACAGTATAATAGTTTAAATAATAATATATATATATATATATATAGTGTATATATATGTATAAACAGAATATAATAAAACAGAATAATTATGGAAATTCAATATGACAAATATATAACAGATATGTATATAATATACAGCTATGTGCAGTGTGGAAACAGTGTCATTGTAGTGCAGAAACAACAACATAAGAGTAGTAAGAATAAGTCTATGTGCAGGATGAATAGTATGAAGATCAGTAGAATAACTATGTATAAATGTAATTACAGTAGGCCTATGTACATTTTGTAAATAAATAGAAAACTATGGGTGAGCGGGATAAATAAATTTTATTTAATCGTAAAAGTAAATTGCATTAAATTAAATTGCAATTAAACATCTTTCTAGTAGGTTTTAATGTCACGCAAAAAGTACAACCAAAGCTGAGCTTGATCAACTACAACGTCTAAAGAACCAGAACTTCAGTGTAGTTTTTTGCTGGGTCCCAGGCCATGTTGGTCTGAGGGGAAATGAGAAAGCGGACAGTGCTGCTAAGCAAGCCCTCAATGAAGAAGTCACAGAATGTCAAATCCCTGCCCCAGACCTTAAACCTATACTGAACTCTTACATCTCAGATAAGTGGCAATCTGAATGGGATTAATGTACCAACAACAAGCAAGGAATGTGAATTTTGGCACATTTTCATGATCCACTGGATCGTTATAGGCCACACAAAATACGGTGTTGCTAAAAATTACTCCTATTGTGGCTATTAGAGACATGCGTTCATGAGTATCCAGCTACATTCAATGAGTTAAGTAAAATACATTCACACACACATAAAAAACATCACTAATGTTGTGGACATTCCTTTATTCTAAGATACATCAATAGGCTCTCAAAACAATCCCAAACAGACATAAGGTCTTTATAGAGCAAATCCATATAGATTATTTGTCAAATAAACCAGTAAAACAGAATTAGGGGATGGAATATATAACATTCACACTCATAGCTCATATTTTTAAAATAAATCAGTGAAAAAGTATCCTGACAAATAAGCAGCATTTTAATGCCTTAGTCATATTTCATAATATCAAATTTTTCTCTAGGTTACCTGATAGCCCAGTTTGAGAGGTGCAAGACGCGTGACATTATTTATTTTTTCAGCCAATCACTGCTGTTGTTTTATTTTATTGATTTGATTTTAGTCATAGAAGCTAAATTCGAAGGCAGGCCACAGGTAAAATCCAACGAACCACATTCAACCCACAAGCCAGTAGTTGAATAGCCCTCTCCTAGAGCTTTTGAGATATTGCCACTGCTCCAACACTGAAAGGCACTGTTACAATGCCTGGATCAAGCCAGGTTCAGCATAGCGTATGCCACTGTCTGCTCACGTTGGTGACCGGACCAGGGCAAGCACACTTTTGCAGTTCCCGCCGGAAATGCAGTCTAGTTTTTATCAGATATGTGTGCACAAGCATACTGGGCCTCCAAAAGGGGCATGGTGGGAATTTACTATTGTCATGGGATTTTTGTTTTTGAGCTCTTATTGAGTTTCCTTGCAATAGTTTTGCATTCCTTCGCAATAGCTTTTGGCATTCACTCGCTAAGTCAAAGATATTGCGAGGGACTGCAAAACTCTGACGAGCTCTAAAAATAAATGTCCACCTCTAAAAGCTAATTCACACCATGGCCCTTCGGGGGCTCCGTACAAGCAGGCATGTTAATGTTGTTGTTTTCTTTACCTGCCTAGGGACGCTGTTGACCATGAGAACACACAGGAGGAGTTCAAAGCCAAGCGCTTGTTGGAGAGCCTGATCCAAGAGCTGCAGAAGCGGGCCGAGCACACCGTGGGAGAGGATGGCTTCCTACTCAAGATCAAACTGGGCCACTACGCCACCCAGCTGCAGGTGGCCTAAACAGCACATGCACAGCGCTTAAGAACCTAGCATTGCGTACCTGTAAAAGCAAATTCTAAAAAAAAAATTGACTGCATTCCTGAGATTCAATGTTAACTTCACCAATCATATATTTTTTTTTTTTTCACGTTTCTAGTTTTACAGTTGGCTGCATGCAATTAGTCCTCATGAATTTGTTATTGGTGTGTAATTGGTTTGAACAGTTATTTGAAAGGTCAGTCTAATTTGCCTTCTAGACGGCCTATGACCGCTGTCCCCTAGAGCTGGTGCGGTGCATCAAGCACATCCTCTGCACGGAGGAGAGACTGGTGCAGGCTGCTAATAATGTGAGTTAGAGTGTTGCAAATGTGCATAAACATGCGTATACATACGTATGTATAAACATACATACTACACAGTACAGCACATACACACAACACACTACATAACATACTACATACTGAGTTAGTTAGTGTGTCGCATACATGCATAACCCATATAAACATACAACACTAGGGCTGGGATAAACGATTATTTTTTAAACGATTAATCTAGCGATTATTTTTTCGATGCATCGATTAATCTAACGATTCATTTTTTCAGTCCGATTCGATTTCGATTCGATTATCGATTATCTCCCCATTAATTCACTAATAGCAACTTATACATGTTTACACATCTGAATGAAAAAAAACATGAATTCTTTAACATTGCAATAAATGGTTATTGCTCTTAAGATTCCAAAATAAAAGATTATACAAGTGCAAATTAATGCATTCTTAGTCAGAGGTAGCATTCAATAAAGTTCAGTAGTGTATGTCTAATTGAATGCCTGTCATTTTAAGACGTTCGTGTAGGAATCCTTGCAATTAACATTAACACAGTTAAAAGGCTGCTGATGTGTGGATGCAATTCATAACGTAGTTAGTTCAAATAACGGTACGTACTTCTCCTTTGGACAAGCACTTTTGAGTCTTGGAAAACACTTTTCCATTTACATCGGGATTTTGCAAACATTCAGAGTCAATAAAATGAGCCCTGCATGAGTAACGAATAAGCAGCTGCAAGTAAGCATGCTAAACTTGACACCCAAACAGTATTCTAACGTTAGCTTTGAGATACTGCTTGATTGCATACTGTAACTTAACTTAGTACATTGAGGAGACTAAAACTATGTTGTGATAAGGCCTTAGCAGAGTTTACTTTAACTTTAATTCAGCAGTTTTAATGCTGCAAATTTGCGCAGCATGGTCACGATGCTAAGCGGATTTAATAGCAATTTAGCCCACTGTGTTCTATGCAGTTAGTACAGCGGCTAAGGCCAGATTTTTACCTGAATCGTTCAGTTTTTGCAGAAAGCACGAAACTTGGTACAGGTATAGTACTACCCCTAGTGATCAAAAATTGAAATGGACCCCAACACATAGCGCCCCCTAGTGGCCCCTATCTTGACTTCAAATATGGCCACCAAAATATGCCCTTTTTTCTACATTTATAATGCTATGCTGCTTTTAACACATAATATGACATGTCTACAGCCATCTTTCAGCATTATGAAATATATTATGAGACAATCATGCATAATTAAAATGACAGACATGTTAGATTTTAAGGAAGTAGCCATACATTCTGACACGGAGTCAAAAACTGGGGTGCGTTTGGGCTATGTGTGAAGTTTTGACTGTGTGACTAAACCCTGCACTTGCCTGGGCTCAATCCTTCTAATTTGCCCCCTAGAGGCTGGCATGCTAGCAAGGAGGCTAAAACCCTTGGATGCTAGCGTCTGTCAAGTCTCTTAAAAAAACATATGCTGCCTTTTGGGAAATTAGCTATTTTGTCTTCTATCCTAGAGTTAGATAAATTAGTACATACACCCAGTCATAGTTAGATAAATTAGTACATACACCCAGTCATAGTTAGATAAATTAGTACATAACCCAGTCCAACACATCCTACTGTTAGCCTAATTCAATTGAGGTGGGTGGGGCCAATTAGCATATGCTAAAGTTTCTTTTAAGGCTTATAGTGATTGTTTGAAAAGGTCTATTTTGTTTTATTGTAGTTTAATATTTTGCATCCCATAACATGATTATGCCTGTCAATGAAGCTAATTTAAATATGTAATACCTTATGAGTTTAGCTCCTCCTGACACATTAGGGCTTATGCTAGTCAGTGAACCAGCACTTTTAGGACACTTGCTAGTGCGTTCAGCGCCAAGTCTGGTGGAAACACCAAATGCTTAAGACCGGTAAAGTTGAGCATCGTCCGCATAGCAGTGATAATCAAATTCATGGTAGCGAATGGTCTCACCCAAGGAAGTGTGAAAATAGAGAAAAGTAGGGGCCCTAATACTGATCCCTGATGCACACCTGTGGTGAGGTCATGTGCCCTTTAAGGTAGGATTTAAACCAGTCAAGGGCTTTCCTAGACATTCCAGTTCAGATAGTGTAGAAAGGAGAATGTCATGGTTAACAGTATCTAAGGCTGCAGATAAGTGTAGTAGAATGAATACTAATGACTTAGCAACTTAGATGAGGACTTAGCTACTGTCAATGCTTCGGTCACAGACAGAAAAGCAGTTTCAGTAGAATGACTCTTGAAAACAGACTGCATAGCGTCTAGCAGGTTGTTCTGATATAGTAAGTCCAAGACCTGCTTGAAGACCATTTTCTCCAAAAACTTTGACAAGAAAGGAAGAAGGGAGATAGGTCTGTAAAAACAGGAATGTTAGAGGTGGTGGCAAATGATACATTTTTCATCTTTATCCTCCTTGACTGATTTTTCACTAGTTTCACATTTGGCTAGGGTCAGTGTCACTACTGGTAGCATAAGCCAGTACCTGGAGCCTACAAACATTGCACAGGTAGTCCAACTCCTCCAGAATGGTACACCAATACGTTGCATTGCCAGAAGGATTGCTGTGTCTCCCAGCGGAGTCTCAAGAGCATGTAGGAGATTCCAGTAAACACTTGCTCAAGGAGAGCTGGGCAGGATGGTAGAGGGTCCTTAACCCAGCAGCAGGACCAGTATCTGCTCCTTTGTGCAACAACAAACAGTAGGAGCCCTGCCAGAGCCCTACAAAATGACCTCCTCCAGGCCGCTGGTGTGAATGTCTCTGACCACACTGTCAGACTTCATGAAGGTGGCCTGAGGGCCCGATGCCCTCTGGAAGGACCTATGCTCACTGCCCAGCACTGTGCAGCTCAATTGGCATTTGCCATAGATTACAAAATTGGCAGGTTCGCCATTGACGCCCTGTGCTTTTCACAAATGAGACCAGGTTCACCCTGAGCACATGTGACGTTTAAAGATGTCTTGGAGAATGTAATGCTGCCTGCAACATCATTCAGCATGACTGGTTTGGTGGTGGGCCAGTGATGGTCTGGGGAGGGATATCCTTGGAAGGACGCACACACCTCTATGGGCAAGACAACTGCACCCTCACTACTCTTAGGCATCAGGATGAAAACTTCAGACCCATTGTCTGACCCTGTATTGGTGCAGTGGGCCCTGGGTTCCTCCTGGTGCACAACAATGGCTGGACACATGTAGCGAGAATGTGCAGGCAGTTCCATTGACTGTCCCCCCCACACTCCCCTGACTTAAATCCGATTGAACACCTCTGGGACATTATATTTTGGTCCATCCAACACCGCCAGGTTGCACCACCGACTGTCAAGGAGCTAAGTAATTCCCCAGGACACCATCCGCCATTTCATTAGGAGCATGCCCCGATGCCATCAAGCATGTCGGGGCCATACAAACTACTGAGTACCATCATGAGTTGCTGCGCTGAAATTCAAGCAAAATGGACTAGCTTGCCGTGTCATTTTTTCCACTTAGATTTTCGGGGGGTCTTTGAATTCAGTCCTCTGTGGATTGATCATTTTCATTCCCAAATAACGAAGTGGCATCCTTTTGTTCCTAACATATTACCCAGTCCATATCAGTTTGAATCCTACCTCACAGGATGCTCGTTTAACGTATCATGGCTTGGACATCTGTCCGCACCTCACTATCCCACCACAGGGGTCCCCCAGGGCTCAGTACTGGGCCCCCTTCTCTTTGCTATCCACATCACTTCTTTTGGACAGATTATACATTCGCACAGCTTCTCATACCACTGCTATGCAGATGACACATAGCTTTATCTGTTCTTTCCACCTGATGACCCCTTGGTCTCGACACGGACCACGGATTGCCTCTCAGACATATCTTCATGGATGAAGGCACACCACCTCCAGCTAAACCTCTCAAAAAACAAACTGCTGGTCCTCCCAGCTAAACCTACTGCTCCCACCTACTCGAATGCCCTCATACAGGCATTATATGCTACCCCCCAACCGTTGCGCTCTTCAGACAAACATTGTCTAGCTCTGCCACCGGTACGCTCAGGTCAATCCAAACTTTTTTCATCTGTTGTTCCTCGTTGGTAGAACGCGCTACCAGTTCCTACTAGAGCAGGGACATCCCTCTCCATCTTCAAAAAACTCCTGAAGACCCAGCTCTTCAAAGAAAATCTACTCACTTATGCACTCTTCCCTATTGTACTTTACCTTTTTGAATTGTTTTAAATTGTTCTAGAATTGTTGAGAGAATTGTTTTAAAAGCATTAAACTGTTTACCAGGTTGTAAGGCGCTTTGGCTAAAAATGCGTCAGCCTAATGTAATGTAGATATCCAGCATGATGTTTTTTCCCCATTGAAATCTGATGTGTTTTATTTTTTAAAGTGTATATTTTTTTGAGCAGTGTATAGTAAGTAAGAGTTAAGGTTTGCTCAGAAAGAGAAGAAGGTAGAATAAGAATGTATTGATGATGTAGGTAGTTACTTCAATTAACCAAGATGTAGAATAATTGGCTTATTTTCTTACACATTGTGGCCATATTGGAATCTTACCAGATTATACTTGATGGCTTGTATATTATTGAGGTTGTCATGTGATAAAATGACTGTTCAAACTTTTAAATTGTTTTTGAATGATATTTCTATCATGAATAACAATAGAGATGGTCTATATTTTCACATTTGGTATCCTCCATATTGGATTTCAAAATAGCCAACATCAAGTTTGTTTGGAAATCCTGTCAATAGCTTCCTTGACCCTAACAATTGAGTGTTAGAACTTAAAATACTTTTTTATCTTGTTTAATTTTGAAGTTGTATCAACAATTCTATTAAGAATGGTAGCCATATTTGAATTCAAGATGGCGGCCACTAGGGGGTGCTATGTGTTGGGGTCCATTTACATTTTTGATCACTAGGGGTAGTAGTATAACTGTGCCAAGTTTCATGCTTTCTGCAAAAACTGAATGATTCCGGTGCTTAGCCGCTGTACTAAGTGCTTCTATGTGGCAACAACAATCCTTCAAAAATCGTGAATATTTTGTTAAATGCACATGCATGAGGAGCAGCGGGCTCGTTACGAGAGAGAGCGGGCTGGGCGAGGAAAGCCTGTGTGAGTAAAAAGTGCAGCTCAATGAAATTATTTTATCTTATCTTTAATTTAAATAGTAGGCCTACAACATAGAACATCAATGTGTGGTGGCCGGTTTTGATTTCGTGGTACCCAGCCACCGATTAGTCAACGTATGGAAAACACTGAAGGTGTAAAATTGAAAATATTTAGCAGCACACGTTATGCTTGACGAATCGACGCTCATATTTTGCGTCGACGTATTTTTTGCGTCGACGTCATCGATTACGTCGACTCGTTGTCCCAGCCTTATACAACACACAACACATTATGCTGTGGTTACACAGCACATTCACACAACACAGTACACTACAAAACACTCTACATAGTGAGTAGTACTTCTGCTGTGAGCAAATGAGTAATGCATTCACATGTTCCTTAAAAATATTTACACTTATGAATGTGTTTACACAGTGTTATGTTCACCACACACATTCTGCAAAGTTGCATATAAAGTATATACATAAACACACACACAATTGTTTGGCACATGGTGCAAATGCATGAATGTGTTTTTGCTACCTAAATCATAGCCCTTTACAATGACTGCTTCATTCTTTACAATTACAATGACACCTTGCCACAAGTAGGCACTTATTTGGGCCTGTGTTGCCGTGGTTCCCTCTGTCTGTGGGGTTAGGTGAACTCTAGCAGGGGTGGGCTGGTGGACGGCACCTCTCAGAAGTATCAGCAGATCAACCAGACATTTGAGGAACTGCGGGTGATGACTCAGGACACAGAGAACAAGCTACGCAAGCTGCAGCACAGCCAAGAGTACTTCATCATTCAGTACCAGGAAAGCCTGCGCATACAAGGTAACACACACGACCAGTGGGCCACGGCTGAAGTGCCCCTGAGCAAGGCACCTAACCCCTCACTGCTCCCCGAGCGCCGCCGTTGAAGCAGGCAGCTCACTGCTCCGGGATTAGTGTGTGCTTCACCTCACTGTGTTCACTGTGTGCTGAGTGTGTTTCACTAATTCACCGATTGGGTTAAATGCAGAGACCAAATTTCCCTCACGGGATCAAAAAAATATATATACTTATACTTATACACACACAAACACAGGGTTCCCACAGGTCATGGAATTTCTGGAATATCATGGAATTTTGGAAAGTCTATTCCAGACATGGAAAGTCAGGGAATTGTGTAATGTTTGGGGCAAAGTCATGGAATGTCAGGGGATTTTGTTGTAGCAGTTTACAATTTACTTGCCAAAATACATTAATGCAAATATTTCCATGCATAACTAGTGTATATCTGGTTATTAGATTTGCTGCTTGCTTGAGTAGCCCAACTTTCTTTATTCAATGCCCATTTATTCATCTCCCGCTCTACAAAAGTAAAAGATTATTGAACGCTACACGGCTGCTCTGAAATCATCAGTCAGGATATTATACTATTCATTATATAGTAGGTCATTATATAGTAGGTCAGGGAAAAGTCATGGAATTTTACATTTGAGTTGGAACTCTGCAAACACACACACACACACACACATAATGATAATCAAATATCAGCATACTCACGAGTTACAAAGCAATTCACTATTTTAACATTTGTGTTTATGTCTGTAGTATCTGTGTAATAACTCACTCTTCTGTCTGTTCTTTGACATCATTAACACTGCTCCACTCCACTCCTCTCTCTCTCTCTCTCTCTCTCTCTCTCTCTCTCTCTCTCTCTCTCTCTCTCTCTCTCTCTCTCTCTCTCTCTCTCTCTCTCTCTCTCTCTCTCTCTCTAGCTCAGTTGAGTAATCTGGCCAGCCTGCCCCCAGCGGAGCGTGTGCAGAGAGAGACCACCTTGCAGGGCAAGCGCACCACACTGGACAGCTGGCTGACCCGCGAGGCCAACACGCTGCAGAAGTTCAGACAGGTATGGCACAGAGGGGAGCTCAATTATGGCAAAAAAACATAATCACATAAAACCTTATAATAGTTTTGGTCGATATTGAGATTAGCCTGATTATTTAGCACAATAACACAATGACCTTGGAAATACCATCCATTTTTTAAATGGTCAAAAAATGTAACTAGAAAACAAATTTTACCATTGTAAAGCAAAAGGGTGCACTGGATTTATACAGCGGGGAAAATAAGTATTGAACACGTCAACATTTTTTTCAGTAAGACATGAGTATTAACTCAGATAATCCACCCATATAAAAAAAATCCAAACATTACAGTCCATAGGTAGAGTTATGTGCAATAAAGTGGAATGACACAGGAAAAAAGTATTAAACACGCCTGCTGAAATTTCTTAAATACTTTGTGGAAAAGCCTTTATTTGTAATGACAGCTTTTAAGGCATTTCCTGTATGATGAAACTAATCAGTCACAGGATTCTGGTGTGAGTTTGTCCCATTCTTTTAAACAGATAGCCCTTTAATATTGAAGATTTCAGGGGTCCCTGTTGTGAATCCTGATCTTTAGTTAACTTCCAAAACTGTTCAATTGAATTAAAGTCAGGGCCTTGATTTCCTTTCATTGAAACCAATTGAGAGTTTCCTTTACTGAATGGTTTGGATCGTTGTCCTGCTGCAAGGTCTAGCCATGTCTCATCCTCATCATCCTGGTGGATGTAAAGATTCTTCTGGAACAAAATGACTCCATTCATCATTCCTTCAACTGTATGAAGTCTGCTAGTACCATGAGATGAAAAACAGCCCACACCATGATGCCACCACCTCCAAACCTCACTGTTGGTAGGGTATTTTTAGGGTGATGCACAGTGCCATTTATCCTCCAAATATGGTGTGTAGTATGACATCTGAAAAGTTACATTTTTAACCAGAATACATTCTCTCAGTATTTCATAGGATTGTTCAAATGTTGTGTAGCAAAATTTCAAAGAGCTTTGACATGTTTTTCTTCAGCAATAGAGTAATGCGGGATGAGCGTGCATAGAGGCCATGGCGGTGGAGTGCATTACCTATGATTTTCTCTGTAACAATTGTACCTGCTGCCTCCAAATCTTTCTGGAGCTTTCTCAGAGTGGTCCTTGGCTCTTAGGCTACTCTTCTGACTATCCTTCTGACTTCCTGGTCAAAAATCTTGCAAGGAGATCCTGTGCATGGCCAGTTGATGATGATGTGATGTTCCTTCCACTTGCAAATAATGGCTCCAGTACTGCATGCTGGATGATTCTGAAGTTTTGAAGTGCATCTGTAACCAGTTCCATTGATATGTTTTGCAACAATAAGGTTGCAAAGATCTTGGGAGGGCTCTTTGCTTTTACCCATCATGAAATGTTTCTTGTGTGACACCTTGCTAACAAAAAAACTTTTTATAGCCCACCAGTATGTACTAACCCAGCTTATATCAATGTGTACAGATAGGAGGGATAATTTCTCTGACTACTTATAGATTCCAGTTTGTTCCTTGCCATTCTTTGCGTTTGTGTACTGCTTTTTCTTAGCGTGTTCAATACTTTTTCCCTGTGCCATTCCACTTTTGTACTCATAGCACTACTTTTAGACATTATGTTTGGATTTTTATATATGTGTGGATTACCTAAGTTAATACTAATGTCCAGTGAAAATTTCATGCGAATAGCCTCACTGGAAGAATACTTACTGAAAAAAATGTTGACGTAATAATTGTATCAAAATTATTGTTTTCATTTTTTTAAGTTACAATTAATTGCATAGCTCTAACAGCATATACATCTGCATACATCTGCTGACAAGCTTATCATGCAAGAGACTTTAACAGCGCAGTGGTAAATGCGGAGTTGATACACACACACACACACACACACACACACACACACACACACACCGTGATTATCATGTACAGTACCAAGGACCCTGTTCTGACGGCCCCCCTGTCTCCTGCCTCAGGAGCTGGCTGAGAAGCAGCAGACGACGCTGGCCCTGCTACGGAAGCAGCAGACGGTGATTCTAGATGACGAGTTGATCCAGTGGAAGAGACGTCAGCAGCTGGCTGGGAATGGTGGGCCTGCAGAGGGAGGCCTGGACGTGCTTCAGTCCTGGTCAGTCTGCAGTGTTTCCCCTACTATGTATTTAGCAGAAGCGTAGCACCGCCACTGGATTTTTAGCGCCACTGCAAAATTTTCAGATCAGTAATGTCACAACATTTAGGCCTACATTGTAAAAGCACAACAGCCAACGTCGTTGAAATTGTTTTCTGAAAGTCATGACTAAGTTCAGGACATGTACTGTAGGCTACATAAAGGTTACCTTTCAGGCGATTACAAAACTGAAGACAACCCTGCAGCAGCCCACAGCCTACTATACGTTCTGAAGTAGCCTAGGTAGTAGCTTCGCTAACATAACGGCTACAGCAACATCCCCTCCATCGGATCGCCAAACAATTCAGTTTACTGTGCCCCAGTAAAATCTCAAGTCCAGGTTCAACAACTCGTCACAGATATCACACAGTATATCAGGCGAATGAGGGAATCTAAGCAGCTTTCCAATGGTATTAGTGCCAAGTTGCTGTGATAAATGGTTCGTGAGAATATTTATAATAATAATTAATATAATAATTGACATTTAATCATATTTGCATTCCTCACTCAATACATGGCAAACTGTATATCACAATAAACAACAGACCTTACAGAATCGAGGATGTAAAGCATGTCTCCGTACAATAAGCGGTTCCTGAGTAATCCGGTTTTGAAATGGCAACACATTTCTGCATGGTCTCCAATTTAGGGCTGCAATTATAACGTATTCTAAAGTAAACTATTATGTCAGTACATTTTTGTAAATATCCCACCATTATGATTCTTATATGGCCAGATTCCAGACCATCCCACTTACACAGATAAAAATGTATTTCTACTGGGATGTTTGACATTAATGCAAAAAAAAAAAAACAATCTCAAAAACATAAAGCCTGACATAAGACATATGCAAAAAGAATCACATCATACAGTACTTTCCCAGATATGGGTAGCCCAGACTGTCCTGAAAAAGGAAGATATAACATTTTATAGATGGTCATTACATTATAATTAGATTATATACTGTAAGTGCTAAATCTGAACAACACAGGTGACCACTTCTGCATAATTTCATGGAGTGCTGAAATGTAGCCTGCACTATTTTTGACTATTTCTGTACTGTGAAACAAATATGCTTTGTGGTTGTGAACTTATTGCAGTATCATCAGAACTATTCCACCTGTGTGTGTATGGTTAAATTGATTGCAACTTCCGGCACGTAACAGCACCACTGCTGGAAAAACTTCTAAGGGAAACACTGGTCTGACACACACAACGGGTCACAACGTACACAGTCTCTCTCTCATAGCACAGCAGATGTAGAGAATGCTTCACAACCAGCAGACTGACATTTTACTGTAGTGCTGAATGCCAATTGATATGAAGTGATGTATAAGCCACCCGCCCACTCGCCTCCTGTGCTGCCGGTAATTTCGACATCTAAACTGTGTTTGTGGTTGGCCGGGTGGGCGTGTGTGTAGGTGTGAGAAGCTTGCTGACACGATTTGGCAGAATCGTCAGCAAATCCGGCGGGTGGAACATCTAACCCAACAGCTACCTATCCCAGGGCCCACCGAGGACCTGCTCAAGGAGCTCAACGCCACCATTACCGACATAATTTCTGCCTTAGTCACCAGGTGTGTGCGTGCGTGTGTGTGTGTACGTGCGTGCAGGGCCTAAAGTTCTCAGGCTCTGTGCCTGAATTCAGACATGTACCAGGCTGTTAAACATCTGAAAACAGATAACTGCATATGACTTTCACAATGTTTTTATTTACTTTAAGTACGAGTTGTTTTTTCATGTGTGTGCATGGCCATATCTTTTTCAGGTCTGGGGTGTCTTAAGTCCATGCTTTAATTGTTCATCTCCATGTGATCGTAAAAATGTTTAAATTCACTTAAGCTGTTACAGGGCACTCATTTGTATCGCTGTCTATAGAATTATTAGTTGTCAATGTGTGTGTGTGTGTGTGTGTGTGGACAGCACTTTCATAATAGAGAAGCAGCCTCCTCAGGTCCTGAAGACTCAGACAAAGTTTGCGGCGACGGTGCGTCTGCTGGTGGGGGGCAAATTGAACGTGCACATGAACCCGCCGCAGGTCAAGGCCACCATCATTAACGAGCAGCAAGCCAAGGCTCTGCTCAAGAACGAGAGCACCAGAAAGTGAGCTTGTGCACACATATACATACATTACATAGATAGATGGATAACTTTATTAATTCCCCAGAGGGGAAACTAGTTTGCTGCCACAGGACAGCAATATGACAGTGATGGTGCATTACAATGTATAACATACAACAAGACAAGTACAAGTACAGTACATTATAATAATATTATAATTATTAATTATTAATAATTGTTTATTATTATTATTATTATTATTGATGATGATGATGATGATGATATAATTATATTATTATTACATATTATTTTGACAGCTTATTTCCGCAGTGTTAATGGAAATTGCCTTTTAGGGTCTACAGATCCAAAGGAGCCATGTTGCCAGTTATTAAAACTGCCTTGAAGCAGGGACTTGGGTTATGCACAGTATTTTCAGTTTAGCTTAGTATTTTCAGTTTAGTCTTCAAGGATGTTAAAGCAGTTGGATTTTGTCAACGACAGTGAGGATGGTAAACAATTACCCATGCTTTTAGCCTTGGAACCTTGTTTAGATCTTCCATCTGTTAAGTGCTGTATCTTGTGAATTCATGCATAGTCTATTCTGTTTTAAGTATGGAAAAACAAGGATCAATCATTATTTTTTTATTATTATTTATTTATTTATTTATTTTTTACATTAACCTGAAGGAAGAATTCCAAGCTGGCTACAGCTGATAAATCAAAGCACTTCTGTGTTACAGTGACAGCAGTGGGGAAATCCTGAACAACAACTGTGTGATGGAGTATCATCAGACCACAGGCACCCTCAGTGCACACTTCAGAAACATGGTAAGCTGTCAACCACAGTGAGAAGATTAAAAGAAGATCCCAACCAATTGGGACCGAGTAGCGAGCTCCACGATTAAGTTAGTTCAACTTGCAATTTCAATTAAAAATCGATTTAATTGTGCAGTCCTTGTTTGCTTTTGACATTAGTCCGGTCATGTCCGGGGTTGCACCATAGATGGTGCAACCCCGGACATGTTACAGTGAAGGAAACCGTATGCTGCAAGGATGTTATAATGAGTTATTAGCGGTTAGTCTCCGTCTGTACTACATGCCGAGGGAGTTCTCGCACGCAATTGCTGTCTGTGTTTACGTTCCACCCGAGCTCTCACGGATACAGCATGTGACGTCATCCACTCCACAATCGTAAGGCTTCAAACCCAACACAGTGATGCCTTTTTTGTGATCTCTGGCGACTTCAATCACATAACACTGGATTCCACACTCACAAATTTCTACCAGTTTGTTGACTGCCCTACAAGGAAAAACAAGACAATAGACCTCATGTATGCAAACGTGAGGGATGCATACAGTGCAAACCCCCTCCCCCCTCTGGGAAAGTCAGAACCTCATTCATCTCCAGCCAATGTACAAGCCCAAAGTACAGAGGCTACCAGCTGCCACACGCACCTTCAGAAAGTGGACACCTGAACCGGATGAGGCTCAGAGACTGCTTTGAGTGCACTGACTGGAGTGTGTTACAAAATGGAGAGGACTTAGAGGAGGTCACACGGTGCACATCTGACTACCTGAATTTCTGTATGGACATTGTTGTTCCCACCAGAACTGTACACTGCTTTCCCAATAACAAGCCTTGGATAACCAGCAATGTCAAGACCCTTCTTAATAGGAAAAAGATGGCGTACAGAGAGGGGGACATGGCATAGCTGAGGCGCGTGCAAAGGGGAACTCAAAGTCAAGCTGAAGGAGGCTATGGGGGACTACAGAAGGAAGGTGGAACAGAAGTTGCCGGAAAACAACACGAAGAAGGCATGGGACTGCATGAAAATTATATATTTTTTTAAAAATTATAACTGGCCTGAAGAAGAGCAGCAGCTCTGTGGAGGGGGACCTGGACAGGGCGAACCAGTTGAACCACTTCTACAACAGGTTTGACTGCCCTGCTCCAGCTCCAATGGGAGTGATCTGTCCACCACCCCCTGCAGACTCAGGCACTGCTCTTGTTTGCGTACCTGCCCTATCCCTACCTCCCAGCCTCCCAGTCTCTCCAGCTCTGCATCCTGGTGACACCCAACGACCTAAACCATCACCACCTCACACCCTACCCCCGTCTGACGCCTCCTTGGCTGTGCCTGCTGAGGCGTCCACGACTCTGGCAGCCTTGACGGGGACATCAAGGAGGTGGTCATCCCCAAGCCCCCACCCCCACACCCCCTCAATACCAGTGCAACAGTCACCTCCACCATCACAGGCTATCGTACCCCCACCATCACTGGATATTACACCCCTCCCCCACACGGCGATCACGAACAATGAGGCGACAACGACCTCAGTCAACAGCCATCAGACACACAGATCCCAGATTCACCCCTCCCCCTCCCCTTACACCCCCCATCATCACAGGAAAACAAGTGAGCGCTAAACTAAAGAAACTGAACACGAGAAAGGCAGCGGGGCCTGACGGACTGTGTCCAAGTCTACTCTAGGCCTGTGCTGCTGAGCTGGGGGAGCCACTGAAGCACATCTTCCATCTAAGTCTACGCCTTGGACAAGTTCCAACACTGTGGAAGACATCATGTCTCACCCCTGTCCCTAAAAAGCCACATCCTAGTGAGCTTAATGACTACAGACCTGTCGCTCTAACATCACATGTGATGAAGACAATGGAGCGACTCGTCTTAGGTATGCTCAGACCCCAGGTACGCCATGCAATAGATCCGTTACAGTTTGCATACCAGGAGAAAGTGGGCGTAGACGATGCCATCACTTATCTTCTACACAGGACACATTCTCACCTGGACAAAGGGAAAAGTGCTGTGAGAATCATGTTCTTTGATTTCTCAAGTGCTTTTAACACCATTCAACCCCTCAGACTGGGAGACAAGCTCTTGCAGATGGGTGTGGACGCTCACCTGGTAACCTGGATCACAAATTACCTGTTGGAGCGACCACAGTTCGTCAGACTGAAGAACTGTCTCTCTGACACTGTGATCAGCAGCACCGGAGCGCCACAGGGAACTGTGCTCTCTCCAGTCCTGTTCACCTTGTACACATCTGACTTCTGCTACAACACTGAGTCATGCCACATGCAGAAGTTTTCTGACGATACTGCAATTGTGGGGTGTATCAGGAACGGGCAAGAGGAGGAGTATAGGAGCCTGGTGGAGGACTTTGTGCAATGGTGCAAACTCAATTATATCCAACTCTTCAAAGACCAAGGAGATGGTGGTGGATTTCCGCAGGTCTAAGCCCACTCTGCTACCAGTCTCCATTGATGGGGTCAAATGTCAAGGTGGTAAGCACCTACAAGTACCTGGGCCTCCACTTGGACAATAAGCTGGACTGGTTAATAAGCTGGTCAATAAGCTGGACCAACATTTGATTTTCACGGAACTTGGCGGAGATGATCTTCAGACCGAGCCGCACAAAATTTACTTGTCAGATTTTTCAAATACCACTTTATTGGCCCATGATAGCCAATCAAATATGGCAATGAAGCCGCAAAACAGGAAGTGGGCTAACATCTCGGAGATGTATAAAGTCCAAACTGGGTACAGTAACTGATTGTGAGGACACAGTAGGAAATTGGCCTCATTTGGCCTCTATAGGGGGCGCTGTAATACAGGAAGTGGGCTCATATCTCAGCAACGCTTCGATGTATGAAGTCCAAACTTGATACAGGGACATAGTAGCTGATTGTGAGGACATGCACGGAAAGTGGTCTCATTTGGCCTCAAGGGGTGCTGTAATAAAGAAAGTGAGCTCACATCTCAACAACACTTTGGTGTATGAAGTCCAAACTTGGTAGAGGGACATGGTAGCTGATTGTGAGAACGCACAAGGACATTGGTGTAATTTGGCCTCTAGGGGCGCTCTAACAAGGTAAATGAGCTTATTTCTCAGCCATTCTTTATCCAATTTCAATCAAACTTGCTGTGAGTGCTTGCTCATGCCATGGCAGCGCCATTCCTGCTATAGCGCTCTGCTAGGCCCCCGCATTGCTGCTTGCAGCTATATTTAGAATTGATTTAGATTAAGTTTTATTTAGTATAATTTGTATTTTAGTATATTTTGTATATTTAGTATATTCTTTATCTTCTACAGTCCTTATTGCTTAGTTGTACTCTTTCTGCCGTTAGTGAATGTGTGTGTGTATGTCTGTATGCTACTGTGACCTTGAATTTCCCCTAGGGATCAATAAAGTGTCTGTCTGTCTGTCTGTCTCAGTGGTGTGTCTCCACAGGATGGGGTGCATCATAGAGGGGACCCCCCACCTGTTGCAGCCTGTGCGTCTCTGTGTAAAGGTGTTGGTTTCTCTTTCAGTCTCTGAAGCGCATCAAGCGGTCGGACAGGCGTGGGACTGAGTCTGTGACTGAGGAGAAGTTTACCATTCTGTTTGAGTCGCAGTTCAGCGTGGGGGGAAATGAACTTGTCTTTCATGTCAAGGTAAAAATAAAACAAACAACAACAAAAAACAGTCACCCATTACCCACCCACCCACACATACACTCCCACAGGCATTCACTCAGTGTTTCTCCTCTTATTAGATGTGTTGCCATTAACTCTGAGATGCGCAACTTGGAAACTTGGAAACTCACATATATTGCAAAACAGTTATTACAGTAGCTGACTGTAATTCAGCTTTCCAAATAAGGCCAGACAAAGGCTGACAAAGATTTTTTTTTTAATCCTAATTTTGACATAAAGTGTGTGTATATTTGTTTGATTATTTATTCAGACTCTGTCTTTACCTGTGGTCGTGATTGTTCATGGAAGTCAAGACAACAATGCAACAGCCACCGTGCTTTGGGACAATGCTTTCTCTGAGGCCGTAAGTGTGTGTGTGTGTGTGTGTGTGTGTGCGTGTGTGCGTTTCACAGCTCTCTTTTTCATGTATTTTGATTATATTCTCTGTGGGTGTCCTGTTTTCTCGAAACATAGCAAAAGTCCTACAGTATGTTAATACCTGCAGTGGCTTTGCCTCAGGATGCGTGTGTGATCTGTTCTTCATGGATTGATGAAATTAACCGATTAGAACTGAGCATTTTGCTCTTTAACATGCATATCCTGAAGTGTATATTTGCCGTCCCATCATGTGGGGTCCTCTTACAGGGAAGGGTGCCCTTTGTGGTGCCTGACAAGGTGCTTTGGCCCCAGCTGTGTGAGGCCCTAAACATGAAGTACAAAGCAGAAATGCAGAGCAACCGGGGCCTGTCTGAGGAGAACCTGGTTTTCCTGGCTCAGAAGGGCTTCAACAGCACGGGTGTCAACGCAGAAGACTACCGCAACATGACCATGACCTGGTCCCAGTTCAACCGGGTAGGACACCTAACGAAAGCTTCAGTGCTCCATTTGACCTGTTATTATGAACAGGAGTTTATTTGAAGATGGTGTAATGCATTAATAAAAACGGCTGCATTCTGTATCCTTTTTAACATCACATTGAGATGCAGCCATTAACACAATGACTAAGAAATGTATGGCGGTTATGTCTATATAGGTTTCAGCTCATTGATGTTAAATGCAATACCTGTATGTGGGTGTGTGTGTGTGCCTGTCTTTAGGAGAGTTTACAAGGCAGGAACTTCACCTTCTGGCAGTGGTTTGATGGGGTCATGGAGCTGATGAAGAAACACTTGAAGGCCCACTGGAATGATGGGTAAAAATGTTGTCTCAGCAGCACTGAATCTGGAAACTCAACCAATAATGATTGCAGTAACTAAAAGTGTGTGTGTGTGTGTGTGTGTGTGTGTGTGTGTGTGTGTGTCTGTCTCTCTGTCTCTGTGTGTATAGTGCAATCCTGGGCTTCGTGAACAAGCAGCAGGCGCAGGACATGCTGCTGTCCAAACCTAATGGCACCTTCCTCCTGCGCTTCAGTGACTCTGAGATCGGCGGCATCACCATCGCATGGGTGGCAGAGAACCCCAACAAAGCTGGTGAGCGACTCCTCTTCTGCTGCTGTCAGGACCTCATTGTGTTTCTACGTTTTCCTATTATTATTATTATTATTATTATTATTATTATTATTATTATTATTATATGCAATGGGAGTCTATGGCAGCCCATAGAACCGTATGGTAAAAAGTTGGGAAATTTGGCACACTGATTGGGGACGGTCCCATGATTTAATGTCACCAAGTTTCACCTCGTAACCTCTAATCCCTGTTTATGTTACATGAATTCATTTAGCAGACTCTTTTAGCAGACTCATTTAGCAGACTCACTCTTTTAGCAGACTCATTTAGCAGACTCTTTTAGCAGACTCATTTAGCAGACTCACTCTTTTAGCAGACTCACTCTTTTAGCAGACTCACTCTTTTAGCAGACTCATTTAGCAGACTCATTTAGCAGACTCATTTAGCAGACTCTTTTTCCCTGCTAAAGCGACCAAGCGTAATCCCGGTTCCCTGTCGAGGCAGAATTCTTTTTTCCAAGATAAATGAGTGGCAGAGGAGAATAGTGCAGCGTATCGCTGGGGTCTTATATGTTATTCCAATGACATAAACTGATTACTGTTAACTGGTTGCCAAAATAGTTGAGGATTGATTTAATAGTTCCGATTAATCAACTAACCATTTATCATTGCAGCCCTAGAATGTATTGACATCCATTTGGAATTAGAGGAGTGTGATTCATTTTGGAGTAATGTGTGTGTGTGTGTGTGTGTGTGTGTGTGTGTGTGTGTGTGGCAGGTGAAAGGATGGTGTGGAATCTTATGCCCTTCACCAGTAAAGACTTCTCCATCCGCTCCCTGGCTGACCGCATCAGTGATCTCAATCACCTGCTTTTCCTTTACCCCAACCAACCCAAAGATGAGGTCTTCTCCCGATACTGCACACCTCCTCTGTGTAAGCATTTCTTACACACACACATTTATATCACAAATACTGTACGCACACACACACACACACACACACACACAGAAATACAGACATTCATACATTGACAAACTGCAGTTTACACATTTTATTTGAAAATGAAGAATATGATATTATGGTAATTTGAGGTTTTATTTCAATACCTGAATTGGTGGGAGGGGAGGTCATGTATTTTTTATACTGTATGTATTATGACATTTTGCTTAATTAATTTTTTCTTTTTTTTTTTCTCTCTAGCAAAAGCAGTAGATGGCTATGTCAAACCAGAGATCAAACAAGTTGTTAAAGTGGAGTAAGTAGCTGCATGGAATGCTCTGTAGTAGTGAATCCCAAGATCTTGTTCCATACGTAAGCACACACAGGCAGCTATGTGTCCCGGCGTTGTAAACGGGTCTTCTTAACTCCCCAGGTTCTCGTCCCCGAACCCTGAGCCGTCTCCTGGGACTCCGTCCTTCATGGAACATGCAGTGTCTCCCACCGTCAATCAACCACAGACCTTCAACCTCTACCCGCCTGTGTAAGTACAGAGATTTACCTGCCCTTGCAAATACAGAGAAAGGCCAGTACCCACCTGTCTAAGTCCAGATAAAGGCCTATGTTCTAGTCCTATAGGTATTCCAAAGGAGCACTTGAGGTAGAATATTTGGTAACACTACTTGACAGTATCGACATAAGAGTGACAGATAGATAGATAGATAGATAGATAGATATTTATTGATCCCTAGGGGAAATTCAAGGTCACAGTAGCATACAGACAACATACACACATTCACTAACAGCAGAAAAAGTAATTAAAATTATATAATATAAAAAAACACAACTAAGCAATAAGGACTGAAATATACTAAAATACAAATTATACTAAATAAAACTTAATCTAAATCAATTCTAAAAAACAGTATCCACATAGTGGGTGATTAATCACAGGTGCGCTTGCAATGACTGAAGCAGGGACTGAGCCTGTGGTCCTCTGTGCGTAAGGTAAGGTGCTCTTTGTGAATGAGTGTCATGGTGATGGTGCAAATGAGTAAGTCAAACAGTGCAACAGTGCAAGAGTAAAGTCTATATATCTATGTATAAATAACTATATTAAGAAAGGTATAAGTGTGGTCACAGTTCGGCTGTGGCATGGAGGGAGGGGTTGTGCTAATAAAGCACGCAAACAGTGAGGCAGAAGACAATGGTAAAGGGGCTAGTGGACAGACAGTTCAAGACATGGAGGTGGTGAAGAGGCAGACAGACTATGCGGAGAAGTCTATTTCTCCTCTTCCCTTAAGTGATGCATTGAAGAGTTCAATGGCCCTGGGGATGAATGACTTCCTCAGTCTGTCTGTTGTGCAAGGCAGTGAGCGAAGTCTCCAGCTGATCAGGCTCTTCTGCTTAACAATAGTGCTGTGGAGTGGATGACACTCATTGTCCAAGATGTTGATCAGTTTGTTCAGGGTCCTTTTGTCAGATATTGAAGTGATGCACTCCAGTTCAGCTCCCACTACAGAGCCAGCTTTCCTTACCAGCCTGTCAAGTCGCCCCGCATCCTTCTTCTTTGTGCTTCCTCCCCAACATACCACTGCATAGAAGAGGACGCTGGCAACAACAGACTGGTAGAACATCCTGAGGAGCTTGCTGCACACATTGAAGGAGCGCAGCCTCCTCAGGAAGTACAGCCTGCTCTGCCCTTTCTTGTAGAGTGCGTCAAGTGTTGGCTGACCAGTCCAGTTTATTGTCCAAGTGGAGACCCAGGTACTTGTAGGTGCTTACCACCTCGACATTGACCCCATCAATGGAGACTGGTAGCAGAGTGGGCTTAGACCTGCTGAAATCCACCACTATCTCCTTGGTCTTTGAAGTGTTGATTTGGAGATGATTGAGTTTGCTGCCGCTGGAGCGTTGTAATGAACATACAGTATGACACATGAACCCTAATCCTAACCTCTTACTCTAATCCTAACCCTAACCCTAATCCTAACTTGTTATGACAAAAACCTAATGTCACTTAATAACAGAAGTGTTATGTCATAAACGTTTATGACTTGTTTATGACACATTCATGACAGTGTCATGTCACTCTTATGTCGATACTGTCAAGTAAAGTGTAACCAAATATTTTACCTAATCTCCTTTTTTTTTTTTGCCTAATCTCTCTAGCCTCTATTTCTTTAGTCATTTTTTTCCCCTGATCCGCTCTTTGTGTGTGGTGCTGCTACTCAGGGGTGACTCCATGCTGGATGCAGATGGCGACTTTGACCTGGACGAGACCATGGACATGGCGCGGCAGGTGGAGGAGTTCCTCAGGCAGCCCATGGAGACTCGCTGGGGAGGGCAGCAGTCATGACAACCTTGCATCAGTAGCACACTGTCCCACCCCAGTGAACTTGTGCGACTCCAAGACCTCTTTCTGACCCAAAATCTTGTCCAGTGTATGTACGTCACACCTTTTGATCTCTTAACTAGCATGTTCCTTCCTCTAGCCTTTTACCCGAGTCTTTGAGTGTCCATTGTGCATCCTTTCTCACTTCTCTCCACTCAACAACACAACTAAGACAATTGTGAAAATTGTCGGGAATTCTAATTTTTTTTATGTATTAATGTATTTTTCTGTTTTGTTCTTTAAATGTGAAGTAGAGGGTTGGAGTCCGACGGTTTATTGCGATGAGGCCAGGAAAAGGGAAATCAACAAAAGGAGATGTTAAGGATCCGGTTTCACTTGCACATGGCATACCTAGTTACAATATTATATTGCTTCTGCAGTTTTTAGAGCTTGTCGTAACAACAATGGTGTATGACATGCAACACCATTTGTCTTCACAGCTGTGTTGGTACTTGTCTGTGAAGTTATCTCCATATTTTTGCCCATAACAGTTTATTTCAAATACAACACACCTTATGACATTTTCAAATTGGATGCGCTGCGTTCAGTGCTAATAGTAGTCACCACCATGCACAATAGTCAAAGTTCAATAATGTTGAACTTTGACTGGGGTGTGTGTGTGAGGGCTAGCTGAGAGGTGGGCTGATGCCTGTGTCGTGCTTTGTTCAGTGCAGCGGCAAATTGTTCTTGCGCCCTGCAAGCCTTTGAAAATAATGGGTTTCAGAGAGCAGCGTTTCTGTTGTTGTACATGTATCCTATGTGTAAGGCACTTTAGGAGTAACTAAAAACAAAGCACTTGCTTCTAACAGAGTAGAGAAGAATCATATTTTATTTAAACCGGCCCTTCATCAGATCATTTTAATGGTTGAGTTTATTCTTAATTTGAAAGTACAGTACAGTGGGGTTTTGTTTGTTTGTTTGTTTGTTTGTTTGTTTGTTTGTTTGTTCGTTCTTACACTTTCCAAACTGTATGGCAATCCAAACGTCCCTTTAACCTGAAATGTGCCTGCCCAAAGTCTGGTTTGCATTCATCCTCAGTATCTGTATAATTGTCCAGAGCACTTTCTCTCTCCTCACCCCTGTGTGCCTTGAGAGCCAAAGTTTGTCAAGAACTACAACCAAAGTCGAGTTGTCTGATATTATTCCCATTACATGCCTTCTTATATTGGCATATTCTGTGCTTTTTGGCGGAAATCATCCTACATTATTTTGAAATTATTTGCAGTTTGTTTCACAGGATCTAAAACATCCTTTGTAAACTTGATACCTATCTCACAGAGTGACCAGGTAGCCATGTTCATGTCCTCATGTTGCTGTTCTTATAAATTGAGGAATGAACAATTTGCACAGTCCTAAATAATTGGAATGAAAAATGTACTTGGCAGATTGCGGTTCATTCTGGGTTTTACCTCACATTGCGCAACTTTGTTTACTAGTTTGCTGATTGCTAGTGCCACTGAAAATATTGGTGGTGCTCTGCTGCTAGTTCCCAACAGTCTTTGTCTCAGTGTTTCATTGGAAACAGTTTTGGATTGGACCGTTGAACTCTAGGTCCATGAATGGAAACTACAGCCATATGGCGCCACCAGCAGGCCTTATAGTGCTACTGCATCTATGCACTTACACACCATGCCAGAGTATATCCTCATTGTGATATATGATGAAGCAAAGGATTCAGCTGTGAGGTGGCCTTCTGTGTTGGCAATTTCATACAAAGTGCAGAAGGGTATCTTGGTCAGATCTGCACTCTGGTGGAGGGAGGTCGGTCTTGAAAGTCTTGAGTAGTGCAACATCTCCCCCCAGAGGCCAGGTCAGGAAGTGCAGGTCCGTCCCTGCATTTACAGTAGATGCATCACTTCTTAGCTGCTCCATCAACTTGGAAACTATTAAGCTCAGCACATGCCTACAATGTGAGGTCTGTAATCAGACTAATTAAATAAGTTAAGTAATCGGTACCACAGCCAAAAATTCTGATAACTACCCAGTTATTTTTAGCAAATGGGTTTCTGTGATGTTCCCATTCAATCTTTTCCATGTTATTTTTTTGTGAAGCCATTTCCCACGTCCAAGTGTTAATTGTTTATGAATGCACCATTCCTTGATACATCACACTCCTGTGAGTTGTCTGTGGATCACCCCCTTACGGTTAACTTGTGTTTGCAAACTCATCCATTTGTATATTTGCAGCCTCAGGAAAATGCTGATCACTGATGGATGTAAGATAAATTACCTAAAAGAAATACCAGTCAACTTTTTAACTTTAGATTTAAATTAATTAGTTTAGTGCTTATTATATTGAATCATTTTATCTAAATCATACAGTATTTTACTAACACAATGCTTTTTATAACAGTAATGTACACAAGCTACTATATTTTTTTTGTTTATGGATGAGGGCCTGAATTAGATGAGTTTTGTTTTCTTGAGAGGGTTGTTTTCTCCTTTGTGTTGTCATTTGTATACTTCGTAACATGTGTTATTTTTGGCAGAGAATCATGATTTATAACAGATTGTGTTACCCTTTTGTTGATCGATCAACTCCCCCATCATGTGATGTTTGGGAATGTCTTGTTTATTTAGTGTTTAGCATGTGTTGTCTTGTAAGATGGGAGAAAACAAATAAAGTTTTATATATATTTTATCATGTATTTAGCACTGAGTTCTCAATAAAGTGGATCAGTGAGTAGTATGATCTAATATTAGTTAACAGGAACAAACAGTTTCATTAATGTAAAGCTCTTTAGCTTTACCACAGCTGGATACTAGGCCCTAATTTAAATGGCAGACAAAATGCAAAGTGTGTCGACAAGCAAAGTTCTCTTGCATAAACTATAACAATTCTATACTATAAGAAAGCTCTCAGCCGACTTAACTTGAGTTAGACTTACGACTTTGCACTTTGCCCATACTTTAAATTGGCCCATAATGTGTTTGTCTTTACAGTCATTATAATCAGGACCCATTCAAGTCTTTGTCTTTGATCCTTCTGGGCAATTATTTTACAGTACAGTAGATTTGTTACTGTCCAGGAAGACTGACGTCCCCTTTCAGTCTTTTATGAGTGCTATAGTGAAGAATGTGAAGAAAAGAACATGGTGCGAGAACCAGGCGGAGGGTTTGTTGGCAGAAGCTTCTGTAGATGTTGCTGGTGAGCTAGTTGTTGGTGCAGGTGTGGTCACGTTGCTGGTGGACCTAAACCGGATGAAGCCTGGTGGGTCACCTCTGGTGTAGTTTGTGATCCACTTTTCATAACCAGATACTCTGGCGTAGACTCCAGGTAGCCCAGGTCTGCCACAGCCTTTCCCGAAACTCACCACCCCAGATTGAATCCATAGAGAGTCCTGGTAGTTCACCATTGGACCTCCAGTGTCTTCCTGTTTCGATAAAGACAAAAAACTATTCTCATATACATCTTATGTAACTATATAGTTTATGCCAAGATGAACCCACAGCATGCCCCTTGCCCAAGTTATGTTCTGAACTATAGACCCTTTCAACAAGAAAAACAAAAACAATGCTTGAACGTTCTATTTTGTTGCCAATCTACTTCCGCTTCATTAAGTAAGGGATAATGTATAGAACGGAAGCCTTGTGGGAACAACTATGATGCTGATAATGGAACTCTCTTGAAACGGTCAATACCAGACATGTGTCCTTCCCTTGCTCCAGTGCGCCAGCACACATCATGTCATCAGTTACTTTAGCTTGATATCCCAGGAGACTTCTGCAAACATAATTTTCCACCACTGAAAGCTTCACTTCCTGTAGGGCTTTGGGTGAGGGTAAAGGCTCTGGAAGGAAAGAGATGAGGTGAGGTGACAAGGTGTAGAACATCAGACTTTGGGTTTGTTGGATTTTTAGGTAGCCATATTTAAATAGTATATATGTATCAGCCACCACTCGTTCTTCAGCATCTCCCACCGATACCGCTCATACATAATGGCACAATGACGCATACTGTATATTATGGGCTTCAGTATCCATCCAACACAAGAAAACCGAGCAGTCACCTGACAAGTTAAACCTGTTATAGCTACTATAAACTGGATAGGAATGTGAATGACCTCCAGATGATGATGACCTATAAATATTTACACATAATACTCATACTTCTCCTAATAAGGTCATTGGAGCAATACCATCCATTTAAGGTAATTAATTTGTTCTTGTGATCGTTTTAGGACTTTCAAGAAGACTCATCTGTTCATCTTACACTTAATTAATTAAATAATTATTTTACAGAGTTATTGGTTGTTGACAATATGCTTAATGTAGGCTTTTTCAACTTTACTTGAAACTATTATTTAACTAATGTGAAATTCATATAAGTGACTTAGGACAAAGGTGTCTACCAAATATCATAAAGATAACCTTAACCAAGTGCATCAAATAATTGCACCGACAAACATCTCACCTCCCTCTTTGATGTAACCCCATCCGCTCACCCAGCTGTCTGTCCCATTGAGGAATATGCTGTCATTGTCTGCCAAACACACGGGTCGGATGTAGCTGGTGAAGGAGACAGGACTGCTAAGTCTAACCAGAGCCATGTTGTGGTTAAACGTGTTTCTGTCCCAGTTGGGGTGCAGAATGATCACAGCCACGTCTCGGGATACTGCATGTGCACTATTGCCCTGTAGGGTGAGCTGTCCCAACTTCACTGTCCAGTACGAGGGATCATTGCTAAAGATGAGACCAAAAAGGGTATTATTTAACAACAATAGGACAAGTGGGACAGTTCTAAAGATGAATTACTAACTTTCCTTAAGTGCTATGTTTTGTCAGAGATGATGCCTTTGAAGGTCACCTGCTGAAGCAGTACGCAGCAGACAGCACCCACTCCTTGTTGATGAGGGAGCCTCCACACACGTGACCATAGGGTCTCTGAAGGCTGACCTGCCAGGGCCAGCTCCCCACGGAGGCGTCCTGTCCTCCAACTATCCTGCTGCTGAGAAGAGGAGTTGTGCCACAAACTACACAGGAGAGAAGACAACATTATCAATTCTACCTTCATTTCCCATCCTATCCAACCAGATAAAAAATATATATGGGGCACACCAAACAGGCAGAATTACGATGGCGCCTTAATGGAAGCCCAGTTTCTGTAGTGAGCCTGATACTACATTCTTGTAGCTTTACAGTCCAATTATGCAAAAAACAGTATTTACCCCATGTTGGCACTTTACAATGATACCCCTTTTCAATGTGCTGCAGCGTTCTATGACTGCCCTGCACATTGAAAAATTACGCTAAGGAGGTAGTGAGATGCGTGCGATACGTGAGTCTGTATACTATAAAATCATTTTTAAGAAGTTATTTCAAGGTAAACTTGATGGATAATATTGTTGCTTTAAAGGATCTCTGTGGAACTCAATAGACTTTGATTGTCTTGAACGTGGCTACACAGGACTTTTCCATTGACTTTGTATTGTACTGCATTGTATTGCATTTAATACAGCAGCCGTGTGGTACAATGTGGTGTTGCAAGAGAGCCAGCCCAGCACTAGTTGGTTTGCCAGTTTCGGTAGATATCTTGACAACACAGAGCTTAGACTTTTTTTTTTTTTACCTTGCTTAGACGTTTTTGACCTGGCTTCAAAACTGTTGTTTCTTCACATTCTGTTGTTATTTCTAGGTATTTTTTGGATGATTTAAAGTAAAAAAACACAGCAAAGCACCTTTAATGTTAGAACCAGAAAGGTCTACCAGTATGACATGAATGTCATGAATGATCTGAATGCTACATACAACGAGGATACTCTTGATTTAATCTAGAAGAAGTGTCGTGGCACACTCAGAACTTCAATATGCAGTAATTTTATTAGACCAACGTTTCGGCTTGCGCCTTCATCAGGGTCATTTTCACATATAACACAAGTCATTCAGGATTCCTTTATGTTACACATGAGTCTCTTAATTGGACAGGTGTTAAGGTTCAATCCCCAATCATTTCTGATCAACAGTGAAGTCATCTATGTTGCTTGAGTTGATTTTGTTTGCATCAAAATTGCTTGCTGCTGGAGAAGTGGGATGTTTAGATTGCTCTATTGTGTCTGTTACACAGAATATTGACAGCACAATAACTTTAAAAGAACAGAATCCAGCTATTAAAAGGCATTTGCCAGCCTCAAATTTTGTGGCCAGGGCAAATTCGAGCTGACTCCCAAATTGAAATGCACCCCATAATTAAATCCAAATGGCAAGTTTCCCATCAAAATTTGATAAGAATTCTCACTCGTCTGTTGATACGTCATAATAGGAAGCAAACATAACATTCTGTCAGTACTGAATAAAATCCTGTTGAAATGGCTGATACCATATAATGGCTGATACTCACCATCAGTGCTTTTAACCTCCTGTGCGATTGTAGAGACTGGACCTATTTCAACATACATGATCAGACACAAGTTTTTTTTTTGTTTGGGCCACAGACGTAGGCTGCATAGATTTTCTGTAATGTACAGTATGCCTCACTTCAAGCACTGGAAACCACCTAATTTCACTAGCCTACCTAATTTCAAATTTATGGTGATTTGAAGTCTGAAGATATCTACTGTACATTCTCTTGTCTATCTGAAGATATTTCAATCTGAGCATTATAAAACCCCACAGTTACTTGCCTACTTACCTTGCACATATAAAATTGCAGCCACAATGTAAATGTATTCAGCCATCACAGCCATTCCAAAACAAAAAAGTGGTAGAAAATATATCCTTTTTGATCCTGTATAGCAGGCACCTAGGCTCCCCTTGATACCATGGTTCACAAAGCGTCTCCTTCAGACTAACCTGCATATATATCACCTGAGTGGCCTGTTTAGACTGTAAATACTCATCATTTCCTTGAAACCATGTTGAGATTGGTTGGCTTACAGGAATCTCTTCTCTATTGTGCATCTAGTTAGTACGTCCATTTGTCCATAAATTGGTTAAGGTTGATTTTACAGAGTTGGAAAGGCCTTAATAATGTGATACAATGTGGCCTGTCTCCTTGTTGCAGTATAACATAATACCAAAAGTCTTACATGCTAGAAAGTGAAGGCCCATATCATGTTGCGTCTTTGTTATGGGTTTGTTTTTTCGCCTCATTTAGTTGCATCTTTCAGTGCCACCCCTCCCATGGAAGGTTTCAGTATTCTCCACTTAAATTAATATAAAGTTTGAGTCTTTTTAAGGATTGATATGTATTTCAGAACTCCAGGCTTTTGTTGTCCTTTTTGTTAATTTTGTGTTTATTGAAAAAAATTGTGTATTTATTTTGAGAGGGATTTTACAGTTGACAGTACTTAGTGGTCCAAAAATGATCACTTTCTGTTTCTCCTCTTCCTCGCTGTGCCTTCCATTTCTGTTGTTGACAAGGGCTCACTTGTTGCCCAGTACTGTAGGCTACTAGCCTGGAAAATCCAGACCCTGATAATCTAGAAAGATTAAGGGTCTGGCAAAGAGCAATGTAATGGCCCAACTCGAGGGGCGGCAACAAGCATGCATTTAAAAATCTCACTGCACGCAATTGGATAACACTAGACCATGTTTACTCTGAATGATTTCAGACTTCGACGCAATCGGATAACACTGCGACCAATGTGTACTGTCCTCCAACGTTGCAGCGCTGTCTTCATCAGTTTAGCTGGTTCCCCGGAATGCAAGGGGAAAAAGTAACGTGCATCATTGCTCTTTGCCAGAGTGTCTCGCAGAGACAATTCCATTGTGCTCTTGCGAGAACTCTGGATTTCCAGGGTACTGTAAAATAATGTTAGCCATCCATCACTGAGACAGAGAAAAAGGTTGCTCAATGAGCATTAATTGTCAGTGGCCACAGGTATATAAAATTGGGTGTTAGCCTATCTGTATAGCAGTGGTAACGAATATTGTCTCGACAACGCTACGTCATGGTTGACCAGGGACTTCATCAATGGCCCACTGTCCAATCATGTTTCGGCCTCTCCTTCTCCTCTTTGTTAGATTGAAGCCTGCTTCATCATCCAAGATGAACTCATGGTGTTTGTCCAAGGATTTCAAGTCAAATATTGTCTGTGTAAGAACGAACATCAGTGCAGCTCAGTGCCTGGTTTCTTCCATTGGGAATTGTGGCCAAATAGTTCAGTCTTTGTTTTGTCCTTCTTTACGCTTCTCTCATCTTCTCAAAGGAACAATCTCATTAGTGACCATTGGGTCCTTGGTTACCCGTCTGACCCAGGCCCTTACTCATAGGCGGACGGTCAGATCTAGGAAGATCTGAGTGTCCTATTGTTTGTGTAGAAATACAATATACTGTATGTAGAATTTTGTAACTCGTACAGAGACAGTGCTATACTGTAGAGTACAATAAGGCCTACTGTACTTCTGATTCACATACATTGTATGTACTGAAGAGTAAAGTCATTCACACAGTATGTGGCAGTACTGTAGACAATCTGGATTACAGTAAATGTGTCTGAATGTACACTTAGTGAGCTCGCAGTTCTTTCACCCTTGGTGAGTTGCGCTCAAAAGGTACTCTGTATACTTGTTTCATCCTGTGATGATGGAAGACATGGTCAATTGTGGAAATGCTCGCAACGTTGATTCCCTGGAAGTGTGTGTTGTCTTGTATAACTCGTTCCTGGGTTTCTCTGAATCGTATTATATTATCTTGAAGGACCATGCCCACTATAAAGGCCTCTTGCTTCTGAGTGAATATAGCTGTCCTTCCACCTGCATGTGGCAGCCTTGCAATTCTACAACAAGGAGATGCAGTTACAAAAAATATTCATGCCGTACAATACATACAGTGATGAACTTTACAAATGTATACTAAAACAGCTGCATATACTGTAGTACTGTAAATGCAATTATAATAAATTCAGTAGTATACTGTACCTGTTCTCTTCTCTGAATGTCCTTATTATGATGGACACAGAAATCTGGCTGAAATTGGGTTGCACTCCCAGTCCTGCTTCCCTCATGGTCAATCCATGGACAAGAACATATGATTGTTGCTCGAATTTCATTGGATATTTCCACTCTTTGTCTTCCTCTTTCTTGTCCTCCTTCTCATCCACCACCTCACATATGCACTCGTCCTTGTCCTCTCACATAGTTTCTTCTATCCATTCTCAGACTTTATCATTCCCACCTTCAACAACCTGTTTGCTTTCTGAACTAGCTTATAGTGGTCGTTTCACATCATTTGTGAAAACAGTGGTTGTGTTTAATCAATGACTTGTGTGCTCTATTTGTATTTAATTGCTGCCACTTGTGTTTACCATTATGGATGACGTGCATTAGAGTGCAAAATGTGTTTAGAGTTTTGCTGAAAAGTGTGATCTGCCAATTGTGTTTCACCATGTGAAACGGTTTAAGGTAGTACCAACAGACTAAACAATTAGCTAAATGAGTTCAGGCAACTGAGAGCTTTGTTCAGCCAATGGGTTTTAGGCCCCTATTGTGCACCCGTAACAAGCCATACACTAATTCTCAGCCTTTGACTCAGTTTTCAATTTCATAAAAAAAGTGTCTCTTTCTCCTCTTCCTCGCTGTGCCTTCCATTTCTGTTGTTGACAAGGGCTCACTTGATGCCCAGTACTGTAGGCTACTGTATTCCCCTTCTTACTTTCAGTAAGCTGACTTCGACGTCTCCACCACCCCACCGCCACCAGTTGGTGCCTGTCTCAAGCTATGCCAGGGGGTATGCTTCTCGTCCCTGCCACGCTCGTAGGCCTAATGTCAGCATGATCCGATATCCCCACACTGCTTACCAGTCTACGGACTGGGGCCTACGCCAAAGACTGTTTAAACATTCAGCTGTCATGTATCTTACGTAGCCTAAATTGTCTCTGATATCCTATACAGGATTAAATCCCCATTAACTATATTTTGTCTCCCGAGTCTTTCTGGTAGAAATGTGTGTAGAGTTTTGTAAATCAATGTGATGCTGATAATATGCTTATAGTTCTGCAAACCTGGGCTGATCTTTGCTCCTTTAGTGTAAGGTTTCAACTGTGGGATACTTTTGATTTTAATTGTTTAAACAATAAAAAAAAAACTAGTAACTGTTAACCAAGGCTGTGTTCTAGGCCTACCTGTAATTGTTTTGGTGTGGAAAGAATAATTTTACAGCAATAGTCTTGTCTAATGCAATGCCAATTTCCAAATGTTTCGATATTCACAGATCCACACCCACACAGGCAGGATGTTAATGTTGTTTTACTTTTTCCGCATTACAGGGCTCAGGTGTAATCCAATTCGCCTTATTCACCCGGCGGCCAGAACGAGGCTACAGGGCACACTTGCCATTACACCTCAGTGCAGCAGATGGTGGTAATGCACTCTGTTTGCAAAATGCCAAAAAAACTCACTGAAGAATGAAGAAGAAGAAGAACAGGTGGACAACAGGCCCATAGATATTAGAAAGCTAGATACCGCATTGGGCTCCAGAACGTACGTATATAGCGACGCCATCTTGGTGGGGGCAGCAATCACTGGAGGCCAATGGAGGAGCATGTGACTCTGACTGGAAATCAGACAGGTGTCTGTGATTGGCTGCAAGTGTTGCCCATAGACAATAAAGGTGTTGCCCCCACCAATATGGCGGCCGTTTGCGATGCCACCTAATAGAACTCAACAGTCAATGCGGTATCTAGCTTTCTAATATCTATGAACAGGCCAGCAAACCCTTCTTTTTCAGTGAGCTTTTTTTTGGCAGTTTGCAAACGGAGTGCATTACCACCATCTGCTGCACTGAGGTGTAATGGCAAGTGTACCCTGGAGCCTCGTTCTGGCCACCGGGTGAATAAGGCAAATTGGTATCTTTACAGGCATGTTAAATCAACTGACCATATAATGACATATTCATTACATATACTGATGAAAGATCATACATTTTTGTAGTAGTCTATATATGTATGATCTACATAGACATGAATATGAATATGATACTGTATGAATATGAACAGTAGGCTATATTCTGCATATATCTGTCTGCCATATTTCCCCTTTCAATCTTAGATGATGATGGTCACATTGTTTTATCCGTAAATAGAATAAGCCTAGAGTACAATATTTGATATTGAAAATTGTAAAAAAAAAAAAATTTCAAATGTGTAACTAATTCTAGGAGGCAAATGGATCAATTGTTGAGTTGATGAGAACACAGTGTAAATCATGAAATAATATCTCATCCCAGAATATCCATTCATCACATACACAGAAACAGAAAAACTAAGGGAAACTAACCATTTTGTTCTTTGCTGTCATTTTAAGTGCAGGTGTCCTTGTCAAGTTCAGACAAGTTTGAACACGGCAAGGACCAGTAGTGCCCCCTGGATGTATCAACTGGAAGAGATGGTGATTAGGGTGCAAGGAGCCAGAGATAATTTTCTTTTCTGTGATGAAGTGATTCAACTTGTGCAAAGGGAGCCAATAATCTTGAATCATTTACTGACTATTGTATGCCGTTTTCTGTGTGTTTGACAGTCTGCACTACCGTACCAAACTGTTATGGATGAGGAGAGAAGCCAGTGCTTTCAATGATGGCTGAGAAAGAGGCTTTGTTTGAGTTTTTAATTTGTAAGCCGTATAAGTAAGTCTTTGGAAAAGTATTGGTGGTCTTTGCTGTGATTTTTTTTAAATAATGTGATCCATGTTGATCAATTTAAGTATGTTACTGATAGGATATTAATAAATATGAATCAGTCAGTAAGTTGTTGTATTAGCAGAATTGTATTTACTTCAGGAGAAATTTTACAGGAGAATAAGTCTATTGCAGTGCAGTTACTGTATATAGTATATAGTAATAAACATGGCATATTATAAATGCATCGTAGAAATAAAAGAAATATACAAATGCCACATTTAGCTAATACATTACTCATAATTCAGAATGTTAAAGCCCTGTGTTCCTGTGATAAACAAGGATTTCCCATCAGTGGAGGGGGAGGAGTAGAAAAGACAGGAGGATGTAGAGGCAGAATGAGCATGTGACTTTGGTCCCGCTGGAGGGAACAGGAAGCAGTGGGGTAGGGGTGATGACCTGCACGAAGCCTGGTGGGTCACTGCTGATGTGGGAGTTGATCCAGTCCTCATAACGGGAGACCCTGGCGTAGACTCCAGGTAGGTCAGGTTGAGCACAACCTATCCCAAAGCTAACCACCCCGGACTGGACCCACACAGAGTCCTCTTTCATCACCATTGGACCACCTGAGTCACCCTGTTGAAAAAACAAAAACAAAAGTGTAAGTGGTGTAAGTAAGTTCAATATCTTTAAACAGATTTATACTCTTGAAAGAAATCCAAATACCTGACAGGAGTCTTTCCCTCCTTCACGAAGGCCAGCGCATATCATGTTTTCTGTGATTTTTGTAAATATCAAAAGCTCATCACACACTTTGTTGTCAACTACAGGAACTTCCACTTCCTGAAGAACCCCTGGGTACGGAAGAAACTCTGACAGAGCAGACAGTGGAGTAGAGAGCAGGGGGGAAGATAAGACAGGGCAGGACAGTCAAAGGGTTAATATTAAGGGGTGAGTTAAATAATTAACCTATTGATAATACTGATGATGTTAGACAGTGCTGAACTTATAACGATTGGAAAATAGTGCTCAGTTTTGTGAGACCGATAATAGCAAATGCATTGTTCCCCTATTATAAAAGTGCTGATACTGATGGTAGACTTGTCCAATCATGGTAAGAAAACTAGATGTGTTATTTTTTAGTCTATTTGACCAATTTCCATTGTAACATTTTATTTTTACTTAATTGTTATTTTAACTTAATTATTGTTTTTCTATAAAAAATGTACAAACCCATTAGTTGGCTATTACTGTACAGACGTTGTTAGTTAGCAGAAAGGATAACCAGCAGGAAGTAATTCATCAAGAACTGTCACCTTCTTCTTTGATGTTTCCCCAGCCAGTGACCCAGCTGTCTGTTCCCTGGTGGAAAATGCTGCTGCTGGCCGCCAGACAAACAGGTCTGATGTAGTCGGTGAAGGAGACAGCACTGCTCAACCGGAGCAGAGCCATGTCATTCTCATTTGTGGCATCGTAATTAGGATGTAGAATGATCTCAGCCACGGTTCTAGACACTTCGTTTGAGTTAGAATCGTCCAAGGATTGTCGACCCAGACGGATAGTCCACCCACTTGTGCTGGCACTGAAGGGGGAATAGATGAACAGGGAGAACCATTAACTGCATGCAATTGTCATCGTGTCATGTGGTCCAGGTACAGTCACCACGAGTCTTGCCCTCCTTTCACAAAGTCATGAAAACATTGACTGTCTGCTGGTGAATATGATCAATATAAAGAGCAACAAATGTGTACTACTGTAGAAGAAAGATGCTGTGTCCCCTCACCTGCTGAAGCAGTGCGCAGCAGACAGCACCCACTCCTTGTTGATGAGGGAGCCTCCACACATGTGTCCGTAGGGTTCCTCAGTAAGGCTGACCTGCCAGGGCCAGCTCCCCACGGAGGCATCCTGTCCTCCAACTATCCTGGGTGTTTGTCCGAGTATGCTGCTGAGAGGAGCTGTGCCACAAACTACACAAGACAGAACAAACTTTGATTGTTGGCATGTCAATGATCTGTTCATCATGTTTCCACATATCTTCATCAATAAAATATTGACTGAATACTGACGTCTCCAATATGTCTCAAATGTTTCTTCAAATTAGATTATTTGTGCTTTAAAAGATGAAGATGATGTGACAGTCAGATCCCAAACTAAATACTCAAAGGTAATGAGATAGCAGCACACACATTTTCATAGAACTGGACTCATCTCTATTTCACCACTTTATTATACGGTCAAATTCTAAGTTTAGAAAACACAACATGAGATGGCTCCCTGGACAAATGTTTCAACCAACTACACAACAATTAGGGTTTGAACAGCAAAAGTGTGGATTTATAAATAAATATGTAACATGAATGATTTGTACTCAACACTAGGCTATAGCCTATGGATAATTAAAATACAGACCAATTTAGTTACAGCGGTCTCCACATTTATGCACCCCTGGTAAAGATGTAGCCTGGCTAGCGCCACCACTTCTCAATGAGACGTGGTCTGGGAACCAAATGTTCATTTTCTCGTATTTGAAAAAAATGCCCAGATCCGTTTATTGGGTGCCACGGATGTCTATCAAATGCGTCTGTGCATAGCTCATCATCGGCTTGCTTTCCCACCAGTTCTGTGATTGGTTCCCTATCTCAGCGAAAATTTGCTCCATGGTCTCCAGGCTGCCTTAGCAGCGTGAATCAAACCGCGCGCAAGGCAGCCTGGGAACACCCAGGCTAGTAAAGATGAGTAAAAAGATCACATTTGGGAATTTCTTCTTAGTTTCACATTGACAATAATGAGGGAAGGTGGAAAATCCAACCCCTTATGTATTCTCCCCTTCAGATCACCCCACTTGTTTGCTATGCCTTTTCCCTGGCATGCCATTTGAATAATCTGCTAGCCTAGAGCTAACTTCTGATGTTTGCTTTGTGACCCAAAGATGGTTACTTGTATCATTCCAATAGTGATTTTTTTTATATCCCTCTTTTAATCCTCCCCACTGTCTGTACTCTGTAGGGGCAAAATAGACATGGATCCTTCTTTTTGCAGTTCCATTTGATTAGACCTTCATAATTAATATTACAACAGTAAATATGAGTATTTTCACACAAGCATTGTCATACCCATTTCCTGACTTAACACAGGTCAAACGCCATTCTTAAACATGGGAAAGACAGTACAAAATGTTACCCAATGTGAAATGTGGAGGGCACTGTAAATAGTTCTGCAGTCATTTGATATGCGCTTGAGAGTAACTCAAGTCTATTGTGAAATCAGAAGCTTTGTGTGGAAGTTGCTGCTTGGAATGATCAGTGGAAATGCAATAAAACTATAACTTACTGTCTGCAGCAGGCGGTGTCATGGGTCTTAAATCAGGAGTGACATTAGTTATGCTATCATGGCTGACAAGTGCGGAGTGGCAATCGGGACAGTCGGGAGTTATCCCGGTGGGCCGGCCCTGCATCGTACGCGAAATATAGGCTACATAGGTCTATAAACTTTTCCGCAAAAATCTCCCAGACCAACACTTTAAGTAGCTCAAGACCAGGTTTTAAGAAGTCCAACCAATATTTATACCACTCGCTCACTGTCTATATGTCATTCATGGTTACCCTGCACACTCAACTCTCCCATGCTGATTTTTGTGAAGGCTAGCCTTATTTTTTTTTTTTATCTTAATTCATTTTTGTCTTATTCAGGCGTTACAGAACTTTCATGGTCCCAAATAAAAAAAATACAATTTAATTTGTTTGTTTGTTCTTAAATTAACGCAGGCCTAAAGATGAACTGAACTGGAATTTGAAGTAAAGGTGATATAACAGATGTATTTTATTTCTTCTCATTGGTACAATGATTAAAATGGCTGAATTTATTAAAAGGGATAAAATTGTACGTTGAAAGTGGTGTTGTTGTTACACGGGCGCCGCCATGTTGGATTTCAACAATCAGCTACGTCACTGGCATGGTAAGCTACTCTGCACCAGAGCCATATAAAGGTACTAAGGTAGGCTACCTTTATATGGCTCTGCTCTGCACTAGCATAGCAGCCATAGCAGATAACGAGTCTGAGGCTAGCTGACATGGCTGAGGAAACTAACATTAGGCCTAACTGAGTTACATATTGGCCATAAGCCATTTATCATAGGCTAGCCTACATCACAAAATCTCATACAAAATGAAACCAAACTAGTGAAACAAAGGCGAACACTTTAACAGGGGAAATTAATTTGGCATGAATCATACTGAACGCTATTTTGTCAATGAGCAGAAACACACACGACATTCAAACTATTGATAAGATGTGCACTATGGAAACTGGTCTGTAACTTTAGACGAATAAATGCCATTGACTTGCCATATCCTGACTTAAAAAACCCTTTTCTTGCTTACTTTATCGCAAACTCGGTGGAGCAGCTTGTAGTCTTTTTCATAGTCATAGAAGGGCGAGCCCACAGTCTATGTGCCATAGCCTAAGTTTCAACTTCGGCTTCGTTCACCCAATGCAGTCACTGGTCGCAATTACAAAGTCTGGGAAGGTTCGTTCAATCGTTTAAAGTTTTAAGTGCAGTAGCCTATCTGTCCCCTTTGGAATAATATCTCGAAGTAGCCTCAGATGAGGTCCAGTGTTAGATAGGCTACCATACGATCCAACCTAGGAAAGGGCTAGCAGCTAACACCTTGGAAACACTCTTATGTCAAATTCCACAAGCTAGCACTCCGACCATAGAGAGTATAAACCATGACTCCGACGATATCACAGATCGATAATAATGCTTTTACTAGCTGGTAACTAAACCACAGCGGGTCTGTAAACAGAATCCAATGTCCCTTTCTACTCACCCTGAAGCCAGTTGTTCACCGTCTCAGGGCAGATTGTTGATGCGAGGGAGTTTAACTCGCAGTGCTGCTATCCAAGAGACTCGTGCAATATCAACATCCACAAGGTAAAAATCTGCAAACTCTCCACTAACGTTAGCCTAAAATAAACGGCAAACTCGTGTATCCTCCGTGTATCTGGGGTCAACTTGGGGTAACGAAGTTTTTAACAGTTTCAAGGGAGGGAGAGAGAGAGACCGTGTGAGTTGCTGTTACGAGTGCCAGTAGTACATACTGCGTTAGCCTACATTGACGTGACAATGCGTGTTATATAGCTTATTTGTATATGCACCGTAGCCTTCGCATAGGCCTAATGTACAAGGATACAAGGATACAAGGACGTTTATTGTCACATGCATATAGTTACTGGAAGTAAGAAATGCAGTGAAATTATGTCTGGTGTCAGCCTATTTGTGCATTAGAAGAGGGGTTTAGTAGATTAAGTGGCAAGGGCTGCATAAAAAAGGTGGGGGAGGATTGGGATTGGGTGGGGGGCACCAACAAGGAGCACCCAAGAGCAACAGGGGCAAGGAAAAACTCCCTTACCAAGGAAGAAACCTTGGGCAGATCCACGGCTCAAGGGGCTAACCCAACTGCCAGGGGTCTTGGTGTGTGTGTTGGGGGGATGACAGGGGAGATGGGATAGTGTGCTGTGTATGTGGGGAGAGGGCAGTGTGCAATATGTGTGTTGGGGAAGCTTCCTCATGAGACAATGTGCTGTGTATTGGGGGGGGGGGGGGGGGCAGTGTGCTGTACGTATGTTGGGGATGTGTGTTGGAGAAGCTTCCTGATGAAATGAGTAGTGTAGTGGTGGTGAATGAGTATGCAGTTGTGTGGAGGATGTACAGTAGGCAATGTGTGTGTGTGAGGGATGGAGGGAGACAGAGAGACAGCGTGCGTGTTGCTGTCTCAAGCGCCCCTCGTCCAGTTTTCTACATGACCTGTAGGCTAGGTCTACAGTAGCCTATGTTGTGCCGCACAAAATGTATCTATGTTGTACATTGCACAAAATGTATACCCCCCGAAATAAACACATACATAAATAAACATATTTTTCCCGTCACTTTGGCTTCCTTGAACATTTTCCCTACGTTTCGCCACTGCTTTGCAACAGATAGATTCCAGTCTCCATGCTCCGGCAGCGCCCACACAGTCATTTTCACCCAAATGATCCTACTGAAGGTTGAGCTGGAGCCTGAAACCCATCTAGTCGTAGTCAAGACACTACAGGCCTGTCCCTCACAGGCTCAAATTTGTAACCCATGCCATTAAAATTACAGATTTTCGTGTATACATAATATGCTGCAGCTGTTGCCTATAGACCCTTTCATCAATAAAAACAAAAACAATGCTTGAACATTCTATTTGGGCCCCAATCTACTTCCTCTGCATTAAGATAACATATGGAATGTTAAAAAGGAAGTCTTGTGGGGCCAACTATGATGCTGATAATGGAACTCTCTTGAAAGGGTCCATAGAACTTCTCAGGTCCTACCATGCCAGTGACGTCATTGAAACTGGCAGCGTTCTAATACTAGGGTCAATGACAAATAAGCCTTCAAAAAGTATATATTTTTAAAAATCTGTAAAAATGGACAGAATACATTTATTTGAAGTTGGAAGAGTGTGTTTAAACAAGTCTTAATGGTTGCACAACATTTACAAGGTTTAAATAGAGTTTTAGACTGTATTTGCAATTTCACCAGCAAAAAAATGTCAGGTGGTACAACCGAAAGTTTCTTGAAAAAAAAACTCACTTCCTTTTTTTTTTTCCTAAGTAAATATTTTAGTAAGTATACCTGAAAGTGTCTACAGTGCCCAACACATTATTATTTTGTAGTTGAGCTGGGTATTAAAAGTAACTTATGGATTCTTTATTGTAGGGGGCAGGTATTTTGGGTTTCCAACATCAAACTTTAGATTTAAAATGTGAATAAATACTCTATAAATTTTAAAAGTATATTGTTGCATAGAATGATTATTTACATCACAATTTCCAAACATTTGTTCACTTCAATCTCCCATTTCTTGGTTTAAATTAGTATTTTACCTGGTTGCACCACCTGACGATGCGGTTGCGCCGTCTGACAAGATTCATAATAACAACACATATGTTGAATAATTTCATTTTTATTTCACAGAATAAAACAATCTCAGGTGTCTTGGGTCTATTCAAGTATTAATTGGTAAAGATAACAACTTGTTATCATTCTATTTAAAGAAACTAAACAGATCAGAAACAACATTACATGGCAAAATATCACTTCATATTCATTAGAAACTGAATAGGCTTGAATGAAGCACTAATTGGTACAGATAAAAACAGGTTATTCCATTTAAGTAAACTGTACTAAACTGATCAGAAAGAACATTGTGTGAGCAACATTACATGACAAAATATCACTTTATATTCATTAGAAACTGAATAGGCTTGAATGAAGCACTAATTGGTACAGATAAAAACTGGTTATTCCATTTAAGTAAACTGTACTAAACTGATCAGAAAGAACACTGTTTGAGCAACATTACATAACAAAATGACACATCATATTCATTATAAAGTGAACAAGCTCCAATGAATGGAATTGATTCATGTTAGGCGGGCCTACTAAAGCCGTCCCAGTCGGCATTGGTAAGACGCGTGTGCCTTGAATTAAGTGGCTCTGGTTCAGATATTACTTTTATAACATCAGTGTGGTAATATAAGGTAACATCTGCAGGATGGGGCCAAGTGAAAGCATTCTTGGAGCCAAACTGCTGCATGCAGCTGACCTCTAGCTCTTCATCAAACACCTGAAGAACCTGCCCCACAAATGGCTGTTCCTCATACCTTACCAAGACAAATTTTCCAGTAAGACCCTGTTGAACATTTACACTTGCCTCGGCACTGCTCGCTGGAAAGCTTATCATGGTGGGTTTGTAGCATTGGCAGATGTCAGGCCTGCTACAGAAACAGGACAGCTCTCGATGTAGAATTGTCCCTGGTTCAGTTGACAGGATCTGGTGTATGCCCATAGTTCCCTTTACCAGGGGCACAACTTCAGGGACAGACTCATCATACTTCCTGATGTCCTCCTCACACACCCAGAAAAACTTAATTGCACTTGATTCCTGTCTCTCCTTCAAAAATTGGTAGAATTCCTCTGGGGTTTGAATGTCTACTCCCATGTTGACAGAAGAGTCAGCCATCCTTTTAACAGCACCCCCAACCCCGTCTGGTGCACCTTTCCCGTGAGACTTCTCAGAAAAGTTCCAAGTGACCTGCTTGAATCCTGATAGGAAGGGGATGGTGCTCAGCAGGTAAAAGTTCTTTTTATTACGGTACTGGGTGACCGGTCCATCGCTCATCACATGGAGAGTAGTAGGACGTGGGTTGCGATTGTCCATAATATCTTTAATCACAGGCTCAAGGTGGGCCCACACAGCTCTCTCATCGTGCCGGAGGGACCCAGAGATAGTGGCAAAGGATTGCACTCCACCTGAGGAGTAGGCAACACAGGAGTGTACAGTGGCCTGCCTTCTGTTTCCTCCAAAGTGGAAAGCCTGCACTTCCCTGTTGAGTTTGCAGCCGAAATTTTCTGCAAAATCAACATGCACAACTATCTCATCATCTCTAAGGCTGTCTTTTAATGCCCTGCACTCTTTGGCCTGGTGGAGCCAATTAAAATGGTGCTTTGCAAGACCATCAAGCTTTCGGTTGAAAAGCTCCAACATTTCAGATGATGTACCATGTTGTGTCTCTTTCACAAAGTTCATGAATGTCCTTTGCTCCTCTGTGACCGGTTTTCTCACCCACTGAGACCACACCATCATCTCCTCTGTCTGGGGTTGTGAAACTTCAACCTCAGTATAACAGCATTTTGCACAGATTCTGTACATACAGGCCTTGTTGTCTGGATCACATACAATTGCAGACAACAGCTCAGAAACACTAGATGTTTTCAGAAGACCTTTCTGCTGCAGTTTTTCAGACAACAGTTTCACATTTTCATGCTCCATGCAGGCACATGTATTCCTGTCAGATGCTTTTGGCTGAGTCACATAGAAAGGACAATATCTGACGAATTGTCTGTAAGAGAGCATGCGGGACTTCTCCATTTCAGAATTATATGAGATATGGAGTTCCGCTAGGGGTTTAACAAGAACACGGCGTTGCTGTTTGTTTTTGTTCTTTGTCACTGTATCTTTTTTCCCTGGCAACAAACGACTGTTCTCATCACGACAGAGGAACTCCACAACTGTTTCTTTCCTTTGTAGAGCCAGTTTTTTTTGCACCCCTTTTTGTAGATTTAACATTTTCCTGACTCCTAGCTCTGTTCTGTCTTAATCTTTCTAGGCGTTTTCTAAATTTTTCTGTTTCTTGTCTGGCAGCCTCCATTTCCCTTTTCATCTTGTTCATATCACGGCGCAACTTTGCTCTCTCTCTTTTCCATCTAAAGCTGCTTGCTCTCATTGGTGTGGAAGATGCTCTTGGTTGCTGATCATCTAAACTGTTCTCTGCATGAATGTTAGGGGGGTCAGGCTGAAGTTGTGCTATTGGTGGGGGATCCACTGACTCAGGTGTTACTGCTATGGGAGTTGTATCCAGTGACTCTGGTGTAAAATTCAAGATTTCCTCCATAGCCCTTTTCCTTTCCCTGTTCTTTCTCTGATCTTCCTTCCACTGTTTCCTCACTTTATCCTGTTCTGCTCTAGACAGCTGGCTGATTGGAGGCTTCACACATTTTCCCTCTCTCTTCCTCTTTTGATAACTATAAAAACAAATACTAAGGTTAACTGAAATGTTCTAATGTTAAGTCTGACTGACTGCTGTACAAAATAACAACTACACAAAAACTGGCTTATCTACATGTATTACCTTTCTTTCCTTCTTGCAAGATATCTTTCTCTTGCAGCTGGATCATTTTTAATGCGCTGCCTGTAGCGTGCTGCTTTTTCTTTGCTTGATAGTGGCATCTAAAATCATTGAAAAGGATATTTAAAAAATGTAATAATATAAATATATTTAATGTATATAGTTACTATTAATGTACATTTAATTAATATTTTTTTAAATATTCAATAGTATATATCAGGTTAACATGTTTATTTCATCAAGAAAGGACATTTCTTCTGGTTGTGCCACCTGACTTACTGGTTGCGCTGCCTGACATTTGCTACTAATTCCCAATTATTCAGGCATCTACTTGGACACCTATATAACCTTTTGACTTTGCTAGCTAGTTCATTCATTCATTTTTACAAAACAATAAAGAGTTTTAGATTAAAATAACTTTTTCACAGCTTTACATTGGTTGTACCACCTGACATGTGAAACTGTACAAGTCTAACTATGAAGAAAAAACAGCTATTTTTATCAATATTTGAGAGAGAATTACAAACCTTTCACTCATCAGTAAAGGTCACTTGGGGTCCTTTTGATGATGCAATATCCTGTTAACTCATCTCTCTCTTCAATTCAAAATAAAAGTTGTATGAATGCGGTTGCGCCGCCCTGACATTTCAGATATGCACATTTCCGGACAAAGTTGCTTTCAATATTCCAAACAATTTAAGAACAATGTAACTATTAAACTTTGATTATTTGAAAGGTTTTCAATATAAAATTATGCCACCATATTAATATTATATGAATTGATATTTAAAATTACATATATAATGCATTTTACATAGTGGTGCTCGGACGGTTGCGCCACCTGACATTTTGAGGGTTTGAGATGGCAAAACATAAAATATGTATCATTTTTATGACAAACTGGAAATATGTTCAAATTAAACAGGTTTTATAGAATAAAATAATGCTTATTATAAATCATTAAAAAATATTTTAAACCAAAGTAGTGCACTCGGACACGAAAATCTGCACGTCACGTCATTGACCCACTAACAAACGCAATTTTGGTGTTGCTTAAAAAAGGCTACGTATTGATTTTTTTAATTATTTTTTTTAGTGTCATTTATTTTTAATTGTCATAATCAACACATTATCAATGTTGATTCTTTCAGTTCAGTTCATCTTAAGCTAGAACGGAGCAAAGCGTCCTGGGAATGGGGAATGAGTTTCTGGTTTATCCAATGAACAGATCGCAGGTCAAGTCTATTTACAGAAATGTAGGGGGATAAATGAGCAGCCTTCGGCGATCAAGTTCGAGGAAAACTGGAAAACTACAGGATTTTTGACAGTCGACGGATTTGCGTGTTGCTTGCTTGCTGTTTTACACATGGATGGAAGGCAGAGAGAAAGGTTAGGAGCTAAAGCATGGACGTTATTGCTAGGCAGAAACTAGCACAAGCTAGTCTTATGTTGATATGTAGCCTACAGCCTAGCCTATGACTAATTGATGGGCCACTCAGGCTGATAAATGGTTTGTGGAACTCGTTGGAACTGTCTATAATATATGTAAGCCTTTATAGGCCTACTTTAATCTACTTATTCAATAGGGGTGTCACGATTCTCCAAATCCTCGATTCGATGCAATTTTCGATTTTAAAGTCACGATTCAATTCGATTTTCGATCTTTTTTTCAACATTACTATTAATGCATTCCTTATATGTTATTTACTATTTTGGCCTTTTCCTTTTCTGTTTTGGGGGGGTTTTTATTTTGAAATCGCTTTTTATTTTGAAACCGTTCCAACCGCGAGGTTGTAATGTAAACAGAACTAACAGGCTAAAACAGAGACTTGAACATAGTGAAATGAAACAACACAGAATACATCATTTGATCGTTTCAGCACACTTTGAAGAGACCCAAGGTTAGTGTTCATGGATACTTATCAATGTGCATTTTAAGCCTTAAAATAACTTTGGACTGTAACTAGATCATCTTTTCACTTGCTAAGTTGAGTAGGGTAAGTTAGTTTGAATTGACGTGAATGAACGAGTACTTCCACACAGGTGATTTCAAAGTAGCAAGAGGGGCTTTGATTTCAGTAGGTTGATGTGTATATTTTAACTGGCTGCAGCCTAAAATTAGAGGAGTGTTGATGCTGCAGTTCAGCACGTGTGTTTGTGCATCTTGGCATACATGCTGGATGTGACATTGGGGGTGTGGCTGCATCGTCGATTCTACTTTTAAATTCGAAGTTTGAGATTGAGATGTAATTTCGAACGATTTCGATATAAAATCGAAATCGTGACACCCTTATTATTCAAGTGCCTGTTTTTTCAATTATTTAATTACCTGTGTTATTAGGTTGACATTGTCTGTAGGCTAGGCATTTTTTAAATGTATACAGGCAACTATTGGAGTGCTATGATACAGATACATGTGTCCTTGCATGATGCTTGAAATTTCCATCCACCCACAAAGCTGTTTTTATGCTGCACTTAAATATCTAGTTCCTTACACATTTATTTAAAGTGCCTGGTTTGTGGTTGATAGGCTTGTTGTATTGCATTAGCACTACAATTCCTTTCTCCAAATGTAGACTATACGTAGCCTATTAGTAATTTAAATCGACATATATTTTGCTTGTGCTATTGATGTGTGCGTGTTTGAAGGGAGGGGGGCCGGTGCCGTCAGAATTTTCCCGGTGGATTTTAGTGTCCCACTCCGCTCCTGATGGCTGATATCTTGAGATGGATAAAGTCACAAACAATGTAGAATTAAATGCATGATTGAATGACAGAAAGAAAATAGATTAATGTGTTGTTAATGTGTTCAAAGGAGCTACATGGAAATTGTTAGGATTCGAGCTATCTTGAACACAGCCACACAGCACTCTTAATCCACTGACTTGCACTGTACAACGCCACATGTACATGTACATCATGCTATTACAAAAGAGCTGGACTGATGCTAGCTGGTTTTGATGCTAACTTAAGTGGATATCTGAACAACATATAGAGCATAGGAATTATTTACATTATGTTGAAACATTATTATTATTATTTTTTTTTCACATTTCTAGGTCATTTGGGGATGTTTCAAACAAACAAACAATATGTCCATAGTCACTTTAAAGTGTAACATTTCTGGCTGAATCACAGTCAGAGATATCCTTCTTACCCCACTCTTAACTTATAACACATTGCTTAAACACAGGTTTCATTTGCAAAAAACAGTGCTGTTTTAATGAATGTTCATGTATCCTTAGGCTAATTAAAACTAAGCAGCTCCAGTTTGAATGATATTACCTGGAATGGCCAATAAAAAGGAATGCATTTTTGAATATATAGGTTAATGTAAAAATGGACATTGAGGGTTGAACAAATTTAGAACAAACAGATGTCACTGACATAAGCAGGCATCGTGTCATTACATGTTCACACTCCACACTGCACATATGCTGTGCCACTTAACATACTCACACTCATACAAACACACACACATAGCCATACACTTTACCAAGACTGGTGATGTCTTCATTTGGGGCAGTGAGGGTGACAGTAAAGCCTAAACAGATAAAATGCAATTCAAAAAATGCAATGGCATAAGCTACAGTAGGCTATATTTGTGTGTAAAACAATTAACGTTAACACAAAAAGTCTTTAAGCTCCATGGTAAGATGTCTCTCTGTTTATGTGTGAGTAGCCTGTATCATTGTATCACTTAAACACCTGTAATAACACTAGGCCTATAATTATTTAAAATTTAAATTTAAAACAGAAAGTGAGATACTCACAGTTGAAAGTCACGATAACAAACACGAGGATCCATGTGCTTAATGCTTCCATGGCAGACCAATGATGGGAGTTGGAGTGATCAGTTTTTCTTTTCAATCTTACATTATGGCACTTTCCCTCATCTTTTTGGGCTACATATTGTAATGTTCATGCTATTCAGATACACCCGCGGGAACATTAATACAATTATCTCTTTATTTCGGTTGTTGCCGGCCACAGCCACACCTCAAAACCTCTTCACTCAACTCCCCTGAGACACACACCCTCTCGGTTCACACAGGCTTGGAAAAAAGGACATGGCAACCCCAACAATGGCCCACACTGACTTTTTTATTGTATTTAGTAACTCATAGGCAACACTGTTGACAGAGACTTACTGGAACTACCCTTCTACAGTAGCTTTGCTGTGTTTTCCAGTATGATACTCTTACCACAACTTTTGTGAGTATGCCCCTATACTGAGACTTCATTTTACAACTGAGTGAGCCAGCCTTTACAGTAGCCTAACTGTAAGTTCCTTCAACAGTATTATGCCCTTACCGCAATGTTCAGTATACAATATTTTACCGTGTATATGTATAAATGTACAAATGCGTTATATAAATGTAACTATAAATGTTATTACATTCCACAGCAGGGAGAAGTTCACCTTATCTACTTAAAGCTGCAGTTGGCAAGTCTGACAGATTGAGGGGACCAAAAATTTGAATGTTTGCAACTCTCATGCCCCTCCCCCTCTACCACCGAGCACCCTCTCATTAAGTTTGTGCTCGTCAGTGCGCCCCAGACTGCACCAGATTGTGATTGATAGTCAGATCTCACACAGCCCATGCTCTGATTGGACCAGAAGAACCGGGAGCTGTGGATTTTTGGAAAACAAATAACAGGCTCTAGGTGGAGGTAGATGTGCAGGGTTTTTTCTAAAACCATCTGATTTATGTTGTTCTAGTGTTGGTTTCAGTGAATATGATCAAAATCTTGCCAACTGCAGCTTTAACAATTCTATTTCCTCATTAGCAGCATACTTTTGGTTGAAGATATTTAGCCCATTAACTCACGTCACGTACAGTACCTTCAAGATAAATAGCCTTATGATTCTCTTATTCAGTTCTGCACCGGACTTGAATTAAGAACCTCAGACACAGATACTGTAAAAAAAACACATATGATTTTGGCCTATCAATTGGTTCAGGTAACCCCCAGCTTCCTATGCCACAGCAGCACAGATTCCAAGTCGAAACCACCACCAACATACTTTGGTTTGGTGCCAAGGTGTACAGTACTTTCAGTTTGTATTTCGAGGTGCTTGACAGCTGCTTTGCTTGTTTGAATGACAGGTTCGAATCGGAGGCTTTCAAGTATGTTGAATTAACTGAGCATGTGGTGTTGGCAAAAATCAACAGTGAATTCCCTTCCTTTTAGCCCCTTCTACAGTAGCCTACATTCCACAGTGGGGAGAAGCTCAGAAGTTCACCCCTAACAATTATATTTCCTCATTTGCAGCATACTTTTGGTTGAAGATATTTAGCACATCAACTCTTGAATTAAGAACCTCAGACACAGATATTGTAAAAAATGGCACCAAATATGGCATTGCTGTTTATTATTACTTCAACCCTAATTTTCTCAGACTAATCTGGCCCCTGCACTTTTAACCTCATTCTGGCGCCTATGATACTGCATTTCTGCAACCTTTCCCAGCTGTTGGCACTTCATTTTCATCATTTACCCCTCTCTCTGAGAGTGAGACATCCAGACTTCTGACATGTTGCTATACCTATACCAACCGACTTACTTCAATCCATTAGCCCTACCATCACCTATCATGCATGTGATAAATGCTTTGCTTCGCAAATTGGTGACAAAATCAGTGATTTCCTGAAGCATCTTGGGAAGTTTTTCTATTTATATACACTGCAGCTGCTGGTGGATGTTATGGCTCCGCATGGAAGTGATAAACTCAGCCTTCCAGTCACCAAATCTTTCACTCTCTGACGTTAAAAAGAAAGTCGATGTTCATATTGTGTAGTTTGATGTCAAAGCGAAGTGATGCGTACTTTGTATTTCGAGGTGCGTGACCGCTGCATTGTTTGTTTGAATGACAGGTTCACATCAGAGGCTTTCAAGTGTGTCAAATTAATTGAGCATTTATTGGCAAAAATCCCTTCTTTGTAGAATCCCCTTCTACATTCCACAGTAGGGAGAAGTTCAGAAGTTCCTCCCTAACAATTATATTTCCTCATTAGCAGCATACTTTGGGTTGAAGATATTTAGCACGTCAAGTTTGTCACAAACAGGAACCACAAGATACTTGTGGGACAACACAGCAAAGATGTGGCCTACTTAGTCTAATGTTTGTTTATTAGGCTACACACAAATTTAAGTAGCCTATTAGGCTCGTAGGCCTATTTATGATTAGGCCTAGGCTACTTGTTATGCCTTTGCAATATATATATATATATATATATATATTGTAACATGTAAAATAAAAACAACATGCCAACAACCTGTAAAGACGTAAATGAGTAGAAGGGAATTCGATTTTGAGTTGAGAATGTTGACCAGTCTTCTTTTAATGGTTTTTACTACCATACTTGTAAAATGTTTTGCTTGCATAAAGGGATAGAGTCATTAAGTTTAAACTGCTCACAATTGTGGCAACGTGGTTATCACAGAAAAAAAAAGATTTTTTTCTATTCTCTTTTATTTCTTAAAACAAATAAATTACTGTATGAAGAAGCTTTCATCAAGAAACTAGATTGTTAGGCCTATATATGTAATGCCCCACCTTGATTAGACTTGATTAGTACATTCGATACATATAGTCAGTTTTACATTGACTATATCGATTGTCGTTTTTTTTTCTCAAATTTTGAGATCGCTATGGGCCTTCAAAATCCCATACTGGTCAGGCTCTTTAAGAGATGGAGACAAATTGATATACAGTTAAGAACAAAATTATTCATATTATTCATTGCCCCTGGCAAATGCTGATTTAATGTTGATTGGTTGATTGGGATGGTGTTTTGGTATGGCGCTAAATTTGTCTCAATATTTGTATATGCGCAGAGGGGGATCCACAAATCTCTTCTCTCTCTTGATTTGCATGTGTGTTTTGATATCTACAAATAAAAAAAAATCATATTTGTAACTCGTATATTGATTTTTACAAATATAGATGTGCATTTGAAAATAAAATGCCATTTGTAAAACCGAAAATTTCATTTGTGAAATGAGGATCACCAGCACATGTATTCTTCGCTTTTGGAGAGTATTATATCTTTGTTCTAGGGGTTCTTAAGAGTTAAAAAAAAGGACCCAAAGGACCCAAATCGAAGGTCAAATTCAGAAAAAGTCAAATTTGGTGTTTTGTCCATAAACCTCACATTGCTGGAATTATAGCATAGGGTTTGGTGCCAAAACACAAAGATATTCTACAAGGTAGTGTGCAAAAGTGGACCAAATAAACAATACAACATCATAAAAAAATGTTTAGGCTGATGATTGATCTCTTTAACAAGAAATTGTGCCTAAAATGCTCAAAATTGTCCGCTTAAAAAAATAATACTTCAATATCAATACTATCAATTCATGCCTAGTGTGCTTGAGTGTAGGCCTAGCCTGCTCTGCCAGTTCCTGTCTACATCCATTCAGAGCACAAAGTGCAGAGATCTCTGTTAAATCAAGTTTAATAGACTTTTACATAGCTAGTACCTGCTGAAGTCTGTAAGGCCTTCTGTAGCCTAAGTGTGAAGAAAAGAAAGGTTAAAAGGATCAGATAGACAAACAGACATGTGAGTGTGTGTGGGTAAGAGAGAAAGAGAAAGAGAGACAGTAGCAGTGACAGTTGGCTGTTGATAGCTGGCAGTTATAGAATTTAGAATATCGAATAACCTGAAGCACAGTGTTGCTTTTTCCAGCCTATGTTTTCGATGGTAACCCATTGTCAGTCAATGGTGAAAGTAACTGCATATAACTGTCTTCGTTGACTGACACCTTGGTGAAGTTAGTTTCACTTTGCCAATGAGTTCAAATAATAGACGAGTGCAAATGCGTGAAGGCTATGCTAGGTTTTAGTAATGCATGGTTTAAGAATGACTATTTCATACGGTATCGCAAGCAGCCTCCTTCAAATGCGCCGTTGAATGCCAAAATACCGATGCATTTATTTGACATATCGCGCTTTGCGCCGTTAAAGGGAATGCCAGATGTCATTCTCATTGGTTTAAAATGATGTTACGCCCCAAACACACCCATATGACTGATTAAAAAAACCTAGGAACACCTTGTTGCGCCATGCGCTCCACTTTTGATAACGAAACCCCTGTGAACTGGACATCCTACTAAATTTGAATAGACTTTTGACGAGTGACGATGCACTTTAGAATGTCATGATAGGGCCCACTGTCACAACCAAACAATACATGAACAGCCAACAAATCATAACATTTGTCTCCTAATTTGTCAGCCATAGCATTAATGTCAATTACTCTGGGCATCCATGGCCTACTGGTTAGGGAATTGGACTTGTGACTGAAGGGTGGCCAGTTCAATCCCCGACTGGTAGGAAAAATGAAGGTAGGGGGAGTGACTTAACAGCGCTCTCCCACATCCATATCCATGGATGAGGTGCCCTTGAGCGCCAGATCAAGGGCTGCCCACTGCTCCGGGTGTGTATAGTATGCTCACTGCTCTAGGGTGTGTGTGTTTGAATGGATGTTCACTGTTTGTGTGGGTATGTTGTACACTCCCCCCTTGTACACTACCCCCGAATGGGTAAAATGCAGAGCACAAATTCCTTGTATCCGTGTCCCGCATTTATTGGATTAGGGTTAAGGTTAGGTCTGAGGTGTGTGTTAGGGTAAGGGGACATAGGGCTGTGGGAACATAGGCATGCTCCCGTACTGGTATATGTAAGTATACTTGGGTAGCCGTGGCTAGGGTTAGGGCTTCCGGCTTAAAACCAAAGGGTTGTCAGTTCGATCCCTGACCAGTAGGATGTGGTTGAAGAGCACTGCTCTCTCATGCCCACAACCATGGTTGAAGTGCCCTTGAGCAAGGCACCTGACCCCTCACTGCTCCCCGAGCGCCACTGTAGCAAGTGAACACTAGTTTGTGCTTCACCTCACTGTGTGTTCACTAATTCATGCGTGAGATAAATGCAGAGACCAAATTCCTTGTATATGCAAGTATACTTGGGCTATAAAACTGATTTACATAAATTATATTTGTTGTTGTAATTCCAAATGATACGTCTCATTCCTTGCTGGAATATATGGAATACTGGAAGAAATCATTTTCTTGATTCTGTCCTCTGCTCCTGTAATCAACTTTGCAGTTTACTCTGTAATTAAGGGGGCAAATTCAAGGACTGTTATAGTTATGTAATGTGCTGATTAACTGGCAAGTACCTCATAACTCAGACTAGTTTGTATCAATCCTGGACTGTGGTGTCTGTTTTTAAAGCATTAAAAAATGGTAGGATGAAAAATATTGTTGTCTTTAATTCTGGGGGGAAATCCAAGGACAGTTATAATTATTGTGCTTACTACCTGGGAAGTACCTCACAACATTGATGTCTGAAATTCAGCGACTGACTCAAGGGAAATTAAAGCTAAGGTGCTAACTAACCCGCAAGTTGGTGAACTAGGGTACATCAGACTTGCTATAATATTCATATTAAAATGAATTACTATTGAATGATCGTATTCCTGTATGTATTAAGCTACATGGCAGTTCAATAATTTATTTAATTTAATACCAAACATGACACGATTTAGAGGTATAAGCTATTATGCCGCAAAAAGGAACCTAATTTGACCTTAAAGGTCACTTTGCAAAAGGTATTTTGTTCTCTGGAGAGACCTAAACTATTTTTTTTCTACTTTTTTATGGTATTAGCTGATTTCTGTATGAAAAGAGCTTTAATTTGATACCATACATGATGGGTTTATATGTTAATGTCTATTTAGATGATTTTATATGATTAAAAAAGGGGTGTGGCAGCTGATGCCATTTTAAAGAAAATGCTCAAGGGTGCTGGAGCGGCACCCGTCAGATTCTGAAAGGACACCCCCTTACCTATCAATTTATGCAAAAAAATTGCATTAGTACCTTATGTCACACTTAAGCCCAAATTCCACAAAGTCTACCTGACTAAGCAGAAACTTGCGAGGACCCGTCTAAACTAATAGGTGATTTCACTTCCCATACATTTTTAAAATAACTAAATTGGAAAGTAGCCTGTATTAACTTTGATTCGCTGTGCTGCATGGACAACATCGTAAATTAGGCCTATATGAAGTATTAAAATGATTGTTTGAAATAGTCTACGTTTGAAAAAATATTTAAATAATATATAAGAGAATCAGGGGAGCAGAGTTCATAGCCTAGGCTATGTCTTTCCCAAGTAGGCCTAGCCTACTATGACACACAGGTGCAGAACAGTCAGTCAGTAGGCTACTAGCACAACCAGATCTTTACAAAATAAAAAACTGCATTATTTCAAGTGTCAAACTGCAGATTTCTGAGTATGAAAACCGCTGTTTATAATTATAATAAGAAAATATTTGCAGCTCTTATGCAGGGAAAAACTGCATTGTACTGCATAGTACTGTACTTTACTACAGAAATGCAGTATTTTGGAGATGAAAATACTATACTGCACTGTGGCCTACTGTAGTATAACTGAACTGTAGGCTATACTTTAAAAAAACTGCAGTTATTTTTTGCAAGGGTGTATGTACAGCAAGCATCAAAAGCAAACAGCCCAGACCCTTTATAGGGAAAAACACTATATTTGGTAACTTCCATAGATATCCAAAATGGGGTGGGATGACTGTATTGGGAGCACTGAGATGTCAGATGATACTGCAAAAAAATGGTTACATTTTGGCGCTCAAAGTTCAGGTAAGAGGGCCCCTTAGCAGGATTTTGCTTAGGGCCCCATGGAGGTCTGAACCGGCACTGACTCAGTGTCTTCAGAAAAGACGTGGTAGACCATCTTCTGAACCTGCAGCAACACTTGCAACTGCATCAAGTCCATCTAGAGGGACTACTACACTTGTTCAGCAGCAGTGCTGCCAGCATAGATCTTCATGAGGTGTCCTCTTTCAATGCAGGCAACCAACGAAGAGATATAAGTAATATTTTGAAGTCAATGACTTTTAACAGGTAGCCAGTGTAAAGATGCTAGGATGGGGGGAATATGTTCATATTTGTTGTGTGTGTGAGCAGCTGCATTTTGTATAAGCTGTAAGCTCTTTAGACAGGTATTATTGCAGCCAGCGTATAGAGCATTGCAATAATCTATCCTTGAGGTGACAAAAGCATGGATTAATTTCTCGGCATCTGGTAAGGATAAGGATTTCCTTATCTTTGAAATGTTCCTTAAATGGTAAAATGAAGTTTTGGTGATCTGTTTTATGTGATTATTCAGTGCTAGGTCCTGGTCAATTATAACTCCTAGGTTTTTAACACTTGTGGATGAGGTCAGTGGAAGATCACTATATGTAGCCAATGATGTGGATAGGATATCCCTCATCTTTTTAGAACCTAAAACTATGACTTCTGTTTTATCTGGGTTCAAAAGCAGGACATTATTCATCATCCATGTCTCTTTATCTCTTATACATGTGTCAAGTTTGGCTAACGGGGTTAATCAGGTTTTATGGAGAGGTATAGTTGTGTATCATCTGCATACGAATAATAAAAACAACAGGGGTCCCAGTACTGAGCCTTGAACTCCATATTTTACCATAGTCTGGGTAGATGGTTTATTATGGACCTGTACAAATTGTTAAGTATTTAAGTATAAGTATTTAAGTATATATACTCATTTGATCCTGAGAGGGAAATTTGGTCCCTGCATTTATCCCAATCCGTGAATTAGTGAAACACACTCAGCACACAGTGAACACACAGTGAGGTGAAGCACACACTAATCCCGGCGCAGTCTGTTTCAACAGCGGCGGGTTAGGTGCCTTGCTCAAGGGCACTTCAGCCGGTCCTACTGGTCGGGGTTCGAACCGGCAACCCTCCAGTTACAAGTCCGAAGCACTAACCAGTAGGCCACGGCTGCCCCAATTGTTACCCCAAATTGTTGACGGTTAGGAAGGTATGATGTAAACCAAGCGAGTGCTGAGTCTTTGATGCCTATCAAATTATCAAGCCTAAGTAGTATGTCATGGTCTATGGTGTCAAAGGCAGCGCTGAGGTCCAGGAGGACCAGTATTGATACAAGGCTAGGTTTTTTGAGGGAGGGCTTAATAACAGATGTCTTAAACGACTGCGGTACATGCCCTGACAGCATTGAATTGTTTATAATCTAGAGCAAAACATTATCCAGGAAGGGGAGAGCAGTCTTAAGAAGGTGAGTAGAAATAGGGTTTAGTAGACTAGTTGTAGATTTTGATGAGGAAATTGTGGAGGTGAGATCTAATATGTTGTGTATATGTAAATTAATTAAATGATGTTCGAGGTCTCATCTGTGATTCTGTTGTGATTTCGCTATCTTTCAGCAATGGAGTATGTGTATTTGGTGAAACTGATTGGTCATACTGTTGAAAATAACTGTTTTGTGAACTTTATTCAACATAGCCAGTGATTTAGGATGAAATTTATGGTGTTAATTACTGTGAAATATACAATTTCAGAAAAATAGGGTTGAAACAGATAAAAAAATGGAGACATTATTTTTCTCCATGTTCAGTGAAGACGGTCCAACCACTCTCCAAGATTTAACATTTCAAACCCATAGAAACCACATAGGCCTCCTGACTATATTGTGACCCCCGAGTGTTGACCTGAATTGTTACCAGTGGATATCTCGATGAACCACCATGAACACTTAAATGGTAAGGTGTTCGGTGAGTTTGAATTCCTTTCCTTGTAGCATCCCCTTCTACATTACACAGTGAGGAGTTCACCTCGTCTAATAAACAATTCTATTTCCTCATTAGCAGCATACTTGAGGTTGAAGATATTTAGGCACATCAAGTTTGTCATATGCAGGAACTTCTAGATGCATAGCCTTATGACCATCTTGTTCAGTTCTGCCCTGGACTTGTATTAGAAACCTCAGGCACAGATATTGTACAAAACACAAACATAATTTACTTCCTAACTGTATATAAAGACTGTGTGAAATTGAAGAGCCAATATGAATTTAGAGCAGTGATCCTCAGTATTTTTCCATGAAAATCCACACTGACAAAGCATTATGTGTGACTTCAGTTTTAGTACTTATTTTCCTTGAAATGGCATATCCAATATGAAGATAAAGTGAAAGCCCATATGAGCATGTGTCTTTTATCAGTTCTATTTAATGCTTAATTTAGCTGCATATGTTTTTGTTACCTCTCCCATTCTTTTATACTATGCATATTCTCCACTTAAAATAAAATAATGTTCGAGTCTTTGCCAAGATTGATATATACTTCAGAACTCCAATTTGTGTCACTTTGGTGTTTATTGAAAAACATTTGGATTTATTTAGACAGAAAAACGAATGTCACAGCTAGTTATTTAAAAGGGTTTAACCTTTTAAACATTATAAACAAGAATTTCTATTCAGTCAGAAGAAAGAAAGGATGAGAAAAGACAGGAGGATGTAGAGGCAGAATGAGCATGTGACTTTGGTCCCACTGGATGTGGTGGAAACAGGAAGCAGTGGGGTAGGGGTGATGACCTGCACGAAGCCTGGTGGGTCACTGCTGATGTGGGATTTGATCCAGTCCTCATAACGGGAGACCCTGGCGTAGACTCCAGGTAGGTCAGGTCGAGCACAACCCATCCCAAAGCTAACCACCCCGGACTGGACCCACACAGAGTCGTCGTTCATCACTATTGGACCACCTGAGTCACCCTATTCAAAAGGAAATGGAGTAAAACAATTTTAAACATAGTTTTTTGTATGTCTAATGTGCTGGGGAAAACACCAAATAAATAGACCTGAAGTGAGCAACCTCTTCTAACCAATTCTTGACTAGTTGCCTAACCAAATTCAACCAAACCATTCACAATATTAAAATATCTGAGTGGCGTGAGGTTAGAAGGTTAATAATGGATATACAATATTTAAAGTCAATTCATATGTACCTGACAAGAGTCTTTCCCTCCTTTGGAAAGGCCCGCACAGATCATATTTTCTGTGATTTGAAAGCTTAAGAGCTCAGCACACACTTTGTTGTCAACTACAGGAACTTCCACTTCCTGAAGAACCCCTGGGTTTGGAAGAGGCTCTGAAAGAGCAGGGAGGAGGACATCAGTCATAGGGTTAATATTAAGTTTAAATAATTAACCTATAGTACTGATGTTACACAGTGCTAAACTTATAACGATTGGAAAATAGTGCTCAGTTTTGTGAGACCGATAATAGCAAATGTATTGTTCCCCTATTATAAAAGTGGAAAGTGTAAATAATTGATGATTACTTGACTGATTATACTGATGATGGTAGACTTGTCCAATCATGGTAAGAAAACTAGATGTGTTATACTTCAGCCTGTTTGACCAATATATTTCCATTGTAACATTTTATCTAACAAAATGTATTTCTATTCAGAGTTCTTTTAACTTAATTGTTTTTCTATTTAAAAAAATGCAAACCCATTAGTTGGCTATTACAGATGGTGTTATCAGAAAGGATAACCAACAGTATTGATTTCAAGTACTTGATCAAGAACTGTCACCTCCTTCTCTGATAGCTCCCCAGCCAGTGACCCAGCTGTCTGTTCCCTGGTGGAAAATGCTGTCGCTGGCCGCCAGACAAACAGGTCTGATGTAGCCGCTGAAGGAGACAGCACTGCTCAACCGGAGCAGAGCCATGTCATTCTCATTTGTGGAGGCATCATAATTAGGATGTAGAATGATCTCAGCCACGGTTCTAGACACTTCATTTGGGTTAAAATTTAACAAAGACTGTCGACCCAGACTGATAATCCACCCACTTGTGCTGTTACTGAAGGGGGAATAGATGAACAGGGAGAACCATTAACTAGATGACAGCAGAAGAACACAAAAGTGCAAATCATATTGGGAACTCTTCTCTGTAACCAAATGCATACTAAGCCTATATGTTTGTTACCAGAAATGATAAGCTAGACAAGTTAATGGACCAGTGTCCAGAAACAGTGCCAGAGATAATTATCTGTTGGTGAATAAACACGATCAATATAAACATCAGCAAAGGTCAACTAGAAGAAATATGCTGTGGCCCCTCACCTGCTGAAGCAGTGCGCAGCAGACAGCACCCACTCCTTGTTGATGAGGGAGCCTCCACACACGTGACCGTAGGGTTCCTCAGTAAGGCTGACCTGCCAGGGCCAGCTCCCCGCGGAGGCATCCTGTCCTCCAACTATCCTGTTGCTGAGAGGAGCTGTGCCACACACTACACAAAATTCAAAAAACAAGGCAGATGATTGTGAAAATTAAAATGATGCATGAATTTTGAGGCTAGACCTAACTGTACTTGAGATATGAGCATTTTTTTTATTGATTATTATACCACCAACCATAGGTGCAGTAACTCATGGTTTGGGGCCAGTGTAGAGATGGAGGTCTGACACAATATTATAAAGTTTCTCAGTCCTAGGTCTTATGGTTTTTGCTGCACAACCACTTTTAGCCGGAAACAATAATAATGCTTCCTTGCTTGGGCCCCTAAATCCTTTTGGATCCTGTATCTTTCGTTGGCGGGTAGCATGTTGTGAGTAGACAAAAAAAAAAAATCCTAATTACTTGTGGCCTCCATATTCACAACGAGTACAAATGGCAATGCAGATTAAGACAAGGCGATTTCCTAGGCAGGTATTGACTTTGGACTATATTGGGGCGAAGCACTGCACTGGTGAACAAAGTGTCATGACATAAAGGCCGTTCACACCACAATAATATATATATAAGCATTCACACACTGAGAAGAACTATAACAATATAAGCATTCACACTGACCAACAATAATGGAAGTCTCTCCTGTTGATGAATGTGATGTCTAACATTTGATGGATTCTGTATGTTAGTCCTTCATACTCACTGTACTTACTTCCTATAAAAGTGCATTCTTCATTTGTTTTAAGCATTAAGGGTTATAGCAAGGGGAATCAGGGGAAACTTACTGTCTGCAGAAGTTCTTTTTCCTGCAGTGGCTGTTGTCGTGGATTTCATCTCAGGAACGGTACTTCCTTTCCCAGGACTCGTGGTTTCTGGTGTGATATCTGAAGAAGTGTAGAGTGACATATAAAGTAGGAGTAAATAAGATGGACAAAAATAATACAATTGTGCTCAAACAGTGTAACAGTCCTGGCCGAATCATAGCCATGAGGAAATCCTTTACCGACCTCATCTCGTTTGTGCCATTTTATAGAAGTATGAGCACTGTGCCTTTTCATTTATTTCAACATGTTTTCAAAAGATGTTCAGAGATAGAACTAAATATGTCACTCATCTCAACATTTACATTTACACTCACATAAATACATCAACAATTATACTCACATTCTAACAAATATATGTTACATATTCACATTACCCACATACACTTACAAACACACACATATGCTTTACCTACCAGGAAAAGGAGTAGTAATGTTTTCATTTGGAGCAATGGTGGCATTTTCAGTGCAAGAAAAGCCTATACATACAATGCAATAAACACAATGCCATATCTGTGTAGACATCTGTATGAATCTATAGCACTTAATGACTTTGTAAACTTGCTTTCAGAAACAGGCTGGGTGCATCATTTAAAAAATGAAACATGCAAAATAAGAAAATAAACTTAGCGCCGGGTGGAAAACGAGTTTTACGCCATGTGCCAGGGTGCAAAATAGGGCCCCTTAATCCTCTCTATAGTCTTAAACTTTCGCTTACCGTATGTGAAAGTTGTAGAATACAATGAAACCATGAAATACCCATTGAAATAAAGGGGATACAGATTGGTGATTCCGAAATTACGCGCTTCCTTCTCTCTCTGCCCTTTGTCTCTTATAGCATTTGATCAGTGCTCTTTTATCTATCTTTCTCTTTGTCACGGTGATGCCAGTTGGGCAGGGGTAGAAGGTGGCATGGGTTGAGGAAAGGAATAAAAACTGACTTAGTTAAAAAATGCCATAGCTTAGTAGGGGATACTTAACTTCTACACTGTAAAACCCAACTTGCTGTTTGAACTTAAATATTTATGTAACCATGCTGCGAAAGAATTTTATGTTACGACAACAAAGACAATGGAGTTAACTCAAATAAAACGTGCTATTTGACTCAACTTAACCCTAGTTTGTATGACTAGATAGCTTTAGTTGATATAACTTGATATCTTTAGTTCATTTAACTTCAGCACTTGATATCTTTAGTTAATATAACTTGATTACTTTAGTTGACAACTTCACCACATAATACCCTTAGTTGATTTAACTTGAAACCTTGAGTTGATTTAACGTCAGCACTTGATACCTTTAGTTGATATAACTTCATCACTTGGTAGCTTTAGTTGATATAACTTATCCTTAAGCTACTTAAGCCTTTGGATGATTTCACTGCAATGCTAGTGAGTTACATACACCAACTACTTAAATGTAATGTAGTTCTCACCCCACACATCTAATACAAGTTAACAATTAATACTGCCCAATATGTTTCTTGTTTTATTGAAGATATAGCTTCATAAACCAAAAACACTGAGATCTAACTCAAGCCTCTTTAATAAAAACAGATGAGTAAATACAATTACTTTTTGGAACAAATACTTATTTTCTATCAGTTACACACCCCATGAAGGCTTGAATTCATGAAGATTGTTCGTTTTTGCATTATTGAGCCAATACTTTGATTAAAGAGTGAAGACTCACATTTTTGTCTCAATAAGGAATGCAACAAAAATAAAAAATAAATGAATTGAAGGCTTCATGAGGTGTGTAAGTGATAGAAAATAAGTCATTTTTGAGTGAGCTACTCCTTTAAAACAGTACCAACACATGATGTCATAAAAATGGAACATTTGTACCATCTCACTAAGTGTCCATTATTTAATGCATCCTAGGCAATTTTCCATTTTGATGACCTCTTAAACAAATGTTTTGGCATTAAACAACGTGCAGCCAGTTACAAATAATAGAGCAATTAACCAAAGAATAAAAAAGATTGATCACATACACACTGTGGATAAAACCCCAGTTCGTGTTACCTTCCCCCAAATAAATCCATACTGTGTGTTTTACTGTCTTTCAAAATGAACACACACGAGTGTGTTACCCTGTCCCCAAAATAAACACACCGAGTGTGTTACTGTGTCCCCCAAATAAATCCACACCGTGTGTTACTGTGTCCCCCAAATAAATCCATACCGTGTGTGTTATTGTGTCCCCCAAACAGTACACAATGTATAAGACGTCTAACAAAAATAACAAAGAGTCCATTTCTCAATCAAGTTCACATTTTGTTCACATTTGGGCAAAGCTTAAACTCTGCTTTAAGCTTACATGGTTTTCCTCAAGAGTCTGTTTCTCAAGCCATGAACCAACGCAGTGCAATGGCCTCCACCAATGTCCATGAGCACCTTCTGAATGACTTCAAATGTGTACCTTGTGTCTTTGGGGTAGTCAATGTTCAGTGCATAGAGCAGACCCATCAGAAGTGCCACAGCCGTTGGAAAATCACTGAGCGACGGAAGGATGAATTCTTCCTCAATGACCACAGCGAAACCAACAGTATCATTCCCGTCTGCCACCACGAGGATGCCCACAGTCATTCCTCTCGTCATGTCCTCCTCAGCAACTGTGGCCTAAAAAAAAAATTAAAAAAAATAAAATAAACCTTCATTGATTCTGTTGTTGTGGCCAAAACGGCTGACCTGCAAGATCACAACACTTCACAATATTGAATATATTTTTTAAAAGCACAATGTGAGCTATTGAGTACTTAAAAACCTATTTTTAAAGGCTATTATTAAAAAAACAAAAAACAAATAACACCCAGTGTGAAATGAGCAGTGCTTTCATTAGCCCCCTTCAGATCGTAGGGCCAAAGCCAAGCTAGCCAGGCCGTGCGAAGGCTAATTCCTTTCGCACCTTTAGGTGCGGGCGCTAACTGGTGCCACTTGGGGCTATAGACCCCTGAATTCTGGCCCACCCAAAATGTTAGGCCACTGGGCTCGACAACCTGAAGCCGGCTACTGAGTTAATTTATGTGCCACAGAAGTTATGTGAAGCCTGGACAATGACATTGAGGCCATGCTGGTATAGACATACACACATGTTGGAGCGGTTAGCGCTATAGGGCTATTTACTCCTGATTGGTTCCAACCTGCTGTTTAGGTCCTAAAATACAGGATATGTACATGTAAGGGTAAATCCATAAGAATGGGGGGGGATGATCTGCATTGACAAAATATAAAATATACCTGAACTTTCTTGTAAAAGTTGGACGCAACATCTTTGAGGTAGTCGGGGAGCCCCATCAGCACGATGGTCCTTTTCCATTGGTTGGAACACTAAAAACAATTGACAATACACAATCAATGGAACAGCTTCAATCAGATAGCATCAGAAGAGAGTATTTAACAGTAAATAAAGTGTGTGTGTGAAAGTGTTAAATTCTGTAGCTCTATGTTCCTAATATACCAATTTCATCCAACCAGAGAGAGACACAGATACAGGATAAACAAGTGCAATTATAAGTCATGAAACAAAGAAAGCAGAAAACTATCAATTTGAAACTGATAAAGCGTTTTTTTTTTCTGGTTGGATGACACCATTGACCTGTGTGAAAATATGTTTGCTGTTTATTAAAGAGAGGACAGGAAAAAAGACAGGAACTGGGAGAACCCTGTTACTGAACCAACACCATGTAGTAATATTTACTATAATAACTTTTGTTTAAACAGAAAAACATATTGTTTAAAATATCACACAAGCCTACTTACATCACTATCCAGTGTTGTCAACAGCTTCTTCAGCTCCACCACACTTGGCTCTGTAGAGATCAATAAACCTCTGCAGACTTGTCAAGGCCAGCAAAGAGACAGCCTTTCAGGTCAACAGTGGTGAGGCGAGCAAACTCTGCTTCAATCTAGTAGGCATAAAAGAAGCAAATAACAAGCCGAGGGATTCAATAGCACTGACATTTATCATTTTAAAGTCTTCATGACAGCAGATATTAGCAATTGTTGCTTAACACAGCTATTTTCCTCAAGCAAACAACAAAATAGCACTGTATTACCCCCATGCTTTCTACTAGAAGGCGACCAGTGTTGAGCATGAACTAATTCATTTTTCTATTAACTTTGAACTGAACTTAACATATTTTTAACTAAAGAACTTGAACTGACTCCCAGAGTTCCTCGGCTTCTAAACAAAACTGTTAATGAACTAAACATGAACTAGTTTTAAAACTGAATTGGTGAAATATGAACGTGAATTCGTTCATTTTCTTTTGAACTAACTGAACTGAACTGAAGTGTGAACTTTGCCAACACTGCAGGCTAATCGGTTGAGGGTTGAGCGTGTGAAGTGGCTGAAACGCATGTCACATGGCGAATAGGAGCCCCGCTATCCCACTCTGAAGTACACCGAGCGTCATGTTTCAGGGCTAGCTAGCCGTGTCCTAAAGAAAGCTAACCGCAAGCAAACTAAATACACGGTCTCCTGCCCTGGGCTTAATAATTTCTCCTTTCGAAATCGTCGACGAATAATGTCTAGGGCAGCTAACTCGGTCTGCTACGCTGTTAGCTATACTGTGAATTTCAGCCAGCAAGTTTTGCTGTTACGTTTTCAATATACTTGAATAAACGGGGCAACACAGACGACAATTTCATCAAGTAAAAAACGTAAAACATGTAAAATATTACTTGCAAGTTAACATTTACACTCACCTTGTAAAAATACGATGATGGGTATCAGTCTCTGGTGGTGTTGTTCCACGAATTTCCATCCATTTCACTCTGCACCGACCGAAAGAACGCGCGCCAGTAAGCCACTACATGATGACGCAAGACGCAAAACGTGCTACACGTGATGCTGCACAAGTTGGCAGTAGTCAACTCAACTTGACATTTATTATTAACATAACATGCCTTTTCATTGAGTGAACTTCCATGTAGTTGAGACGTTTTCAATTGATTATTTTAAGTTAAAATGACTTTTTGCACAAATCTGTGTTGTATTGAAAAGGAAAAATTAGTTATGAAAACAAACAAGCAACATTGGGTTTTACAGTGTACAGACACCCAGTATAGATGTTTACCAACATATACTCTATGGCAAGACACCTCTCTCTCTCTGATCAGTGTGAGTAGATCACTCATTCACTCACACCTGCGATAACATCTATTCCCAAAATCAAAAGTTTAAGACATGAAAATGAGACACTTACATTTTAAATTCATGATAACAAATGCAAGGATCCATGTCTGTGATGCCTCCATGGCAGACCAATGATAGAGTTGAAGTAATGTGCCCTCATTCAATCAATCTATATAATAGCACTCCTTTTGGCCACACCTTTTTTAACATGTGACCTCACAAGTGACACAAGTAACCACAATTAATTATTTAAACCACAATTATTTGGTTTTGAGCACAGGCGATTGATCAGTTTTGCAGAAATTGTGAGGTTTTGTGAATGTAGTTTGAGATTTGGGGTTTGTGTTTACAGTTTTGAGAAAAGTGTGGAAGGTTTAAAAAAATGTGTTAAAAACTACAGTGCAGCAGGGCCGTAGTCACCATAGATATTGCAATATTCAAATATGACCAAAATGTCCCCCCCAATATAGAGACAAAGAAAAATAAAGAAAGAAAAAAAAACGCTATACAAGAAATCAACAAGCACCACCATCTCAAATGTAGTCCAGGTTCCCTCGCAACACTTTCGCGTTCCCTCGCAATACCTTTTTGTGTTCCTCAGGATCCCAAGTACACCTTGAGGCCCAGGTTAAAGAAAAACTTAAAGTCCTGGGGCCGGTTCCCCAAAACGTTCTTATCGCTAAGTAGTTCTTAACCTATTCCTTAACTTCTCTCTTAACGTTATGGCACGATTCCCGACACGTTCGTACGCTAAGTATATCTTCTGTAAGTCACACGTTCGTAAGGTTGGTCTGGACCATTCGTAAGCTCTCTCTTAGCGTTATTTGAGCTCTCAAGACGCTAGTCGCCGCCACTGCAGCAGTCTTTAGAAATCAGCGCAGCGCAGTACAAGTCAAACTATGGTAGGCCGACAGTATGTTGACAATGTTGTGGCTCAACGATGATTTTATGTTATGGACATTTTAAGACTAATAATAAAATATGTTCGCAATGAATGCAGGCCTATTTATGCAGTTTACTGTATTTGGTATCAGAACTAATATGGTGGTAATTAGCCTAGGCTATTTAGTAATGTCATTAAAGCTTTCAAATGGGCAATCACTTTTGATAATTAAAAGCTGGCAAAGAATTTGCCTCTAAATGGCTAAGATCTATAAATGGGTAAGCATGGTGGTGTCCAGTAAGCGACCAACTAGGCCTATGGCAGCGATCCAACGTGTCCTTAACATCAATTAAATCAAAAACGGCGTGTAGTCCATGTCGCGCCATAGCTCTTTTTTGTTGCACTCTTAAAAGTGCTGGGTTATTATTTTAACTAAAGCACTGGGTTAATAACATTTTTACTTTTTATTGGGTTATCATAACCCATGCTGGGTTATTGTTAAGACCCAGGTGCTGGGTTAGTGGCTGAGAGCACAAAAAATCATGTAATGCACCCAGTGCCTGGGTAATTTTAACCCTGTCATTGGTCATTATAATATAGTCTTGACAATCGCAAAGACATGAAGACAACAGTCTTGTACCCCTGGAACAGTGTTCTAGAATATTTGATTGCAACCGTTGGTCCTCCACATCAAGCGACAAGCCGGCAGTGAAAGCTCGAAGGTATGTTGAACTTGTGTAAAATCCATATGCCACAATTTATATGATGATGTATGATATGATATTTGGTAGAATGCATAGACTAATCCGGTGTAGGCTAACTTTTTGAAGATAGTAACGTTATATTAAGGTTAACATTAACAGTGACGTTAACGTTGCTACACAAGCTATTTTTCAAGCTATTTGGTTATGTTAGCTGCTAACGTTATCGTAACACCCCCAATTATCACCACTTTTGTTCAGAAATTCTAAAACAACGATGTTTTTTAACACTTCAAAATAACATTTACTAAATGAACCTTACATTTTTCAGTAGCCATAGTTGTGTAGATTTGAACAAAATCTGGTTTGGTTCTTAACGGGAGCATTTACTGCCTGAAATATCCGATTTTGTTTACCACGCTCGGAGTTATAGTGCTGGCCTGATGGGTCGCCTATTTACACCGTTTCAACGGCACATGGACGGTTAGACCGAAAATTCTCGTCGTGAAATTAAAATTCCACTGGAGCTCCAAGCGGTTGTGTACACGCAGCCTTACAACACTGTTTACAGCTCCTCGAGTCACGGTAAAATGTCATTTTTGGTACATAGCTAATTTAGATACACCTATGCTGTGGTTGGTTGCGTTTCTATAGGAGTCCGCTGTCTTGGTTTGTATAGAAATGGATATTAAGTGACACATACACGCAAGACGGTGGAAATACGGGACCGGTGGAAATAGGGGCAGTTACGATAGCTGCTAACTTGCATACTGTAGGCCAACTGGCTAACTTAGGATAACACATAAGTAAACTCATTGTAGAAGTGTTTTTAATCAGATACTGTATTCTATGACGTCTGTTGTGGTTAGAAAGTGCTTTAACGGGATGTGTTTTCAGCAAACGTTAGGTAGGTAGAAGCTAGCTAGTTAGCGTTAACGTTAGCTTGCCACTTCGCTGGCCATTGCAGGGAGTCATAGCAGAGGTGAAGTTCGGCACTTCTTTTGAATCTGAGGGACTAGAGGTGACTACATATTTGGCATTTACGTTCAATTTAAACAGAACAGAAACAGTAAATCGGAACTTCAAGCGTAACTCTGCCAAAATGCAGCCTAGGGTGTTTTGGGGAATGTACCTGAATCAAACTTTAGTTTAAAACCATAATTACGTCCATTTTTAAGCTTCTATGAGTTGTCGTTTTCGGGTGGGGTGGCCTTTTGAATGCACTACTATTTTGATACATGATCGTGTCAAAATCTGTATTTTTAAAACACTAAGAAGGCTCAACACAACTTGAAACTTTGACCGAAGTATTATCAGTGTCTATACACATGAACTCGAGCATTGAGAACATTGTTCGTGTACACATAGTTTACTAAAATGAAAGGGTTTGTTTTTAAAATAGCGCTAGCGATTTGATGCGATCATGTATAAAAGTAGTAGTGCTCCTATCATCAAAAGGCCATTTCACCTGAAAACGACAATGCAAGCTTAGAAGTGGCGCTTCGGACGTAATTTTGCTTTTATGACATCCTCTACATTCACATTGCACAGTAGCCTAGATCACAATCTACATATTTGTCATATAATGTATTGATAACAAGGTCCTCAAATTGTCTATAAACTAATGCTCCGTACATGATTATCTGTTCCACAGGCAATGTTCAGCCCCACTCATATTCGAGATCCTGCCCAGTTTACAGCTGCAACACAGGTACACAGTAAAACCTTGACCATCATCACCCTAGCATCTATAATTTGGTTCTTAGCTGAAGTTCACTTTGGTTTCAGTCATGTGAAGTTTGTCATCAGGAACACAATATATGAGCAGATATATCTAACTAGCCTACTATTCAAACATTGCCTTACATACTGAAATCCACTGCTTCATCAATCCCTTATTTAATCAAATATATCCCTGTTTGTTCCCTACATTTACTATGTGTGTCTGTTTCATAGCCATGTACAGTTACTCCCAACAGCAGCAATTTTTTTTTACTTGATGTATTGTACAGCTCAGCTGTGCTTTTGCCGTTTTCGTTGCTGTGCTGCTCAATAATGGAATAATAACCATAATTTAGGTCAAAATTGAAATCACAATTATTTAGCCTAAACCAGGAGTTCTCAACATTTTCTATCCCATGGCCCACCTAGACATACTTGTAACAAAACAGGGCCTGGTAAATAGCCTATTGTTAACATACTGTATGTGAATGTTAGCCTCTTATATTGACCTGGGTTAAGATGAGTTGCATGTGTGGCAATTACTCAGCCCACTGACTTTAGTTTATCTAATTGTGATAAACTTGACGTACTGTTCACTCCAATAATTTAGTTTTTCTTTATTTTCTAATGACAGCGGATAATGACGAAGGACTGTTACAGCGACCTCCACACCACCCTCTTCCAGAGCTCCTTCAGAAGACTAACGATAGTAAGATATTTTACATGTAATGTATGTTATCATTTCATAGTGACAACTGTTAATTGGCAGAAGGAAGCCACATATGAAGGGCTGGGCTCTCCTGAACGTAAGCTATTTAGCATGCAGATGGAGAACACACTGACACAGGCACACACACACAAAATACACAGCACAGTCCTATTCAAAATGGAGAATGACAAAAATTACAGAAAAAGTTTGAGAACCACAGGTGTGGGGTCACTCGTTTAGCTCTGTTAGTTGGACCTGGGTGATGCTGTTATTTGTGTAACGGGCCCTTTTTCTGTATTTCCTAGTGGCACAAGATGATTGGCAACAAGAGACACCCAGTGATGAGCTCTCCTGAATGTAAGTTAATTAACACGCAGACACAGAACAGAGTCTGTAAAGCAACTTTGTAAGCAATTAAAGCTGTGTCACTCACAGACACTCATTTCGGTTACATTACCTGTACAGTCTAGTCTGTTCTCCTGCAATCAAACTAGCTGTCTTAGTCTAAAACTACATACAGTCAAGTTAGTTTGACCCGAGAGCATGGTGCCTAGCTAGCAGGTATCTTTATATTAAAGACAATGTTTCTACTACTAGGCTGATAGAGATTCCACTTGGTAGTCACTAGAGTAGCTGGCTGCCTGTTTCAGTTTTAATTTTGGGTAGGAAGAAAAGTCTCTCTCTCTCTCTCTCTCTCTCTCTCTCTCTCTCATAGGCTAGGCTGTGCAGAGTCCAAAAAGGCTGCCCTCATTCATACGTCATTCTGACTGAATCCGATATGATCTGACACTGATTACCTAAAAGAATCATTAATCTTTGTTTTAACCTTTTTAATCTTTGTGTTTCAAGTGTCCCATCTGTCCCGTCCAGACCTTCCACACAGGATCCCTCAAAGTAAGACATATTTTAGTGTATGATGTGTTTCATGTGTCTATACTTTTTACTCTGTGTTATGGTAGGCTAGAGGCTGAGAGAGGGTAGTCACTAGAGTAGCTGGCTGACTGTTTCGGACAAGACACATTTCATCCATTGTATTTTTGTTAACACCTATATTTTTTCTGTTTTCCACAGGTCAAAGATTTCCCAGATCAGCTCCTGCAGGATGCACAGGTATTTTGGACAAGTTCTCTCTACTGTTGTCACTACACTACTGTATTATGAGCATTGCTAGTTAATTGTTTGTTTTTTTTTTGTTTTTTGTAAAATGTTTTTTAGATTTTAGTAAAATTGTTGTTCAAAATGAAATGAAACAGTGTTTGAATGAAATGAAACAGTGTTTTTTACTTTTGTACTGTAGCCCATTTGTGGCAATCAATAAAAAATATAAAAATTAATATAATGTATTCTCCTATGTCTATTTCAGCTGATTTTTTCAGCCCTATTTCACCTTGATGTACATAAGTAAAATAAAGTAAAGAAATATGTTTTTGGAAATCCATAAGCAAAAAAACAGAACACCCAATAGTGGGTCAAATATATAACCCAACAGAGAGGTAAATATGAACCAGTAATGGACTGGTAGGTCATATCCATTTTTCTGGGTTATTTTGACCCATCATGTTAGTAAGAATGACCCATAGTTGGTTTGATAAAAGTAACCCAATTTAGAGTTAAAGTCACCAACCCAATGGATTATGTTATTTTAACCCAACATGAGGTCGGTCCAATAGTGACCCAGGTACCTGGGCTAGGAATAACCCAATTTGGGTTGTTTCCAACCCAGCATTTTTAAGAGTGTGCTGTTGCACACACTCTTAAAAATGCTGGGTTGGAAACAACCCAAATTGGGTTATTCCTAGCCCAGGTACCTGGGTCACTATTGGACCGACCTCGGGTTGGGTTAAAATAACATAATCCATTGGGTTGGTGACTTTAACTCTAAATTGGGTTACTTTTATCAAACCAACTATGGGTCATTCTTACTAACATGATGGGTCAAAATAACCCAGAAAATGGATATGACCTACCAGCCCATTACTGGTTCATATTTACCTCTCTGTTGGGTTATATATTTGACCCACTATTGGGTGTTCTGTTTTTTGCTTATGGATTTCCAAAAACATATTTCTTTACTTTATTTTACTTATGTACATCAAGGTGAAATAGGGCTGAAAAAATCAGCTGAAATAGACATAGGAAAATACATTATATTAATTTTGATATTTTTTATTGATTGCCACAAATGGGCTACAGTACAAAAGTAAAATTTCATTTCATTCAAACACTTTCACTGTTTCATTTCATTTTGAACAATTTTACTAAAATCTAAAAAACTGTGGTCTGTGAGTGTATGTCTGCATGAGTGTGAGAAGGAGAGGGAGAGAGAGAGACAGACAGACAGACAGACAAACTAGCAGTGCGCTAGGGCAGTTTTCACAAATGCCACCCCCGGGGACAACTTTTTTTTTCCTAGCCCGTACACGGCCTCTTGCAAAAACTCCCAGGCTGGGGAACACTGCTTGGTGAAAGAGACATCGAAAATGTAAAAACATTTAAAACAAATGTCGACGGCCTCCAGGACAGTTGGGAATTCCATAGCCTGACCAATCAAGATGACAAACACTTGATAGAACACCTCCCCTCCTCCCAGCACCAGCACGTAGGGGTATGGTCTGGCTCCTTCCACCTCCTGGAGGTATTCCACCATATTTGTCCCAACCTGCAAAACACAAATCACCATAAAGCAAAGCAATCTCAAAACAAAGTAGAACATAACCAACAACAAAAAAATAGATGTTATTTTCTAAATACTTACAGGTTTCACGTCGATGAAGGCCATCATCGCCTCTGCCAGTGCCGTTTTAGTGGTTTTCTTGTTGACCCTGTAGACCGGTAGTGGCATTAGGCTGGGCAACAGCCTAAGAGAGATGTATGCCTTTGATTCTATCAAAATGAAAAAAAGGGCCAAACATTATTAAACAGTAAATATGATGAGGAATTTATTGCAGGTTTAAATTCAGTCATGTAAAGTCATGGGTATACTTCTGCCACTGTACCCTAATGTTGGAAAATTTTGATGCAGCATATGACAAGTGAGGATGATTACATTTACATGAGCAGTAATTTAGAGATTGTAATTTACATAATCTGTAATGTCTGTCAATCGTTCTCATGGAGGTACTTTTTTTAATTAGGTGATGATGCCTATCACTAGACGATGATTAGGTGATGATACCTATCACTAGACGATGATAGATAAGAGATGGGGGCGTCCCCAGAGTTACTTCAGGGGGTGTGCCAAACTCTCAAAAGATTTCTGTTTTTCTCATTATTTTTCAATATAAGGAAGAGTACAGTTACAAGATAAACATAATTGTCTCCGATAGTGTGTTGTTATTTCACGTGATTTAAAATACTATCTCTATCTAGGCTATGTCACAATTAGAAATCCTTCAAATGTTTAGCAGCATTACATGTTAGTTGTCATTGTAGGCCGCTGTTAAATATTATGTCAGCCTGCTAGCTAACAGGGGGTCCCTTTACTGTGTCTCTATAAGCCTAAGGGTCCTTAAAAATGTTGACGACCCCTGTGATAGATAAAGGAAAAAATGGTATGCGTGGTCCCTTGCTGCACAATGTGGTTTGTGTAAGTGTGTGTGTAAGTGTTAGGGGTCTAGGGAAGCAGAGTGAAAACAATTATACCCTGTGTCAAAGAATCCACATCCACTGCCAGCTTTCCTTCCCTTTGAGCTAGACGGAGGACTTTGTTGGCGAAAGACAGCTGCCACGTCTCAGCCAATTTAAGTGCAGCATCTTTGTGCAGGATTTTGAAGTCCTGAGCAATCTGAGAGAGGGAGGTAGAAATTATTACACAAAATACTTATTTATCTATTAAAATGTCATTCTAATCATGAATGAGCTAGGCTGGGTGAACCCTGCCTGACCTACCGGCGAATTTGGATTTCGCCCGGTAGCTCAGGCTGGAAACCTGCACATCTATCTCCTCTGTTCCCTGCCAGAACCTTTGGCTCCAATCACAAACTAGCTTATCCAAAAGATGCACCAGATCCTTGGTCTGATTGGTTGAAGGATTATCCAAGCATACGGAGTCATGATTTGAACGGTGCCTCCGCCCCTCTTCCGAGAGAGCACACATCTCGTGCAGTAGAAATAAAGCGCAGACTCCCCAGACTAATGTTCAATCTTAAAAGATTGAGTTTAGTATGGTGATAGCCAATCTATGAATGAGCACCATTGAAAGTACATTATCATTATTATCAACTTATTGTGCATTAAGGTCATTTAATTTAATTTAAGCGGCGTGTTAATTCACACTCAGGTTAGCTGCAGACTACAAACAAACTTCTCAGGAAGATTCCAGTTGAAGCTTTTGGGGGTACATACCATTCCTGGACTCATCAGTCTAGGGAACTCATGCAAAACCTCTGCAATGGTGGATGAGGTGTTTTTTCTGACCCATTCAGCCCGGTAGATAGCAGTGGCCTGCATAAAGTCCTCCACCCGGTTGTGGGGTTCGGAGTTTAGTTTGAGCCACTCCACCATCGACTCCGCCCTCTCTTGGGAAATGGATGAAGCTACAATGACAGATAGAACATAACATTATTTAAAGAAAGAATAAAACTTTTAGTTGTTGAATGATTGCATTTGTGGTAGAATGGTAAAGCTAAAAATAGGGTTAATCCTGACCTGGTAAAAGGGTAGGGCAGGGGCATTCCTCTACTCTCACAGGACGCTGTGAGGATCGCATTCGCTTCCTAATATTTCTTAGTCTCTCCTCCAGGAATCCCGTAGCTGGCAGGCACTTCCGTCCTCTTGCAAACCATATGTCCTTTAGAAAGTGAAATAGAAACACAACCATCATTATTGATTTACTCAGCTCTCACATCTATGAGAAGGTCTAGATCACATTTCTTGTGTCATACGCTATGTACAGTCATGTGAAAAGGTTAGCACACCCAATTTAAGGAAGAACATTTATTTATTTACAATACATTATTTATTCACAAAGAAAATTGGTGTCCTTAACACTGGGGCCTTTCAGACACAGGCAGTCTGCTACACCTTGACATTTTTAAGTTTTTCATCTAACTAAAAACATCTATGCAAAAGTGGCACATATGGTTATATTCTAGAAGACCTCAACAATAATGATATGAGAGTAAAGTGAATGATTTTTTTTATTTTTTATTAAGGAATCACTAGAAAAGAGACCCATAGGGGAAATTAAGTACTCACACTGCCACTTTCAGAGGAATCGCGCAAACTTGGGAAGGCCTGCACCAAGGAGGATGCCAATACTTTCTTGGTGTCTGCTGTAGGTCTGTGAAAATACAGGAAAATGATAGAAAGAAACATGACAAAACTTTCGCTCTCAATTATTTCTTTCTTCTATGACCCAAATCACCAATATATTAGTTTGAAAATGGAGTTCACCTGTTCACCTATCAGTTGTAGACCTAATGGCAAGCATGTTTAAAATGAGATATCAAAAGACATTATTGGTGCCTTTATTTTACTCACGTTTCCCCGTACGTCTCCATTAAATTTGAGACTAAAAGTCTCACCAGCTGACGCCTCTCCTTGGTCGTTACCAGACCGGTGTTGTCCAAATCATGTTGTATCATCCTACCCTCTGTTGTTGCCGACATTATCTGTCTAATGTCCTACAGGTGGGGAATCGGATAGAACAGGTTCAGAATGGCTTCATCTTAGAAAAACAAAAGAAAAGTTTACTCATTTCATCATATTACACTCACAAACACAGGAAGAACATGCACAATAACTGGAAGGACTGGCATGACTTCCTCAGTGGCAGTTGTCCCTTGCTCCACTCCTGCATTTCCATCCGTAATTACACTTAGGGCCGTTGTCAATATGCCATTATTAGTCTGTAAAGATGAAAACATTGTTTAGACAAGACATGACTTGTGATATGATTTGGACTGGGGTACTTCTAGTTTCAGAACTCACCTAAGCATGACAGTTCCATTGAGTGATGCATTTTGACCAATTTTAACTATATACAACAAACTTAAATATAACTATATACAAAAAAATGGCAACTTTAAAAAATTCTGTAACGGAGAGAAATGTACAGCTTGTCGTCATTCTCTCCGTAAGACTTGGCAGCATGCAGTGGGTGATGGTCGATTAAGTCACCTATGTCAACAGACAGTTGCCTTGTAGTGGGGGTGACTGCATATGCAAAATAGTGCCTCTCAAATCCAATTGTCTCCCATTTTTGAACAATCAACTTAATCAACGGCATTTCTGTGGCTTGATTAAGAACAATCACAGACTTAACCAGCCCAAACTGTGGCTCACCCTCTGTGTCACATGAAAGGAGCACAGTCATTCCTGACCTGTACTCAGTTCCCTTGTATGTTACCCATGCTGGGATATACACTTCGGTGAAAAGAGGGACATCTGTTAGGGCACCCTGAATGTCTTTTATGCCCTCGATGGTGGCAAGAAAGGTACTATGCCCTGGCCCAACCTCTGGAATGTGGGACAACACAGAACTGGACATAAAGTGGTAGCACTGCATCATTTGATGGCGAAATGCCATGGTTTTACATATGTTTTTGAAATTGCAGGTGATATGGCTTACCCTTTTAAAAAACCCATGCTTGGCCTCAAACCTCATTGCCCAAAACTGTCTCAATGGTCCCAGCTGTGTAATGCCCCAAGGGTAATGAAGCATAAAATGATGTTTCGGCCTCAGGTGTAGATCTGGGAAAAGCTCCAGAAAGTAGCTGTGGTGCTCCTGTAAAATTTGCTCAAGGAAGAGTATCCCTGCTGGAGTTAGTGATGGAGAGAAAATGTACTCCATACACAGGAGCAGCATCAACAGAAGCTCCCATTCTTGGTTCCCCTCTGGAATTAAATCCCCTATCAGTAGTGGTAACCACCTGAGCAGGCACCAGGTTTGTGCTGCTGACTGTCGCATTGCTCCATCTACATTCTTCAGATCATGCTTACTTATCAGGGATGGCTTGTTTCCTCTGTCTGAAAAGCCATAGTCAAAGCTGGTCATCCTATAATTTAGCTTATCTAAACTCAGATATTTTCGGCTAATCAGAGCATTCAAGACAAGCTTGACCTCATACGGACCTACACCCTCCAGAATATCATGCATAATGTCAGGTGCCACATTATCGATGATGTGGTAATATGTCAAAGAGTTAAGAGCACTATCCCTCTTGAGTCCTGTCAATGATGCATTTCTTACAATCAAGTCATCCTGGTGGCTAGAGATAGTGCGCATTAGATCAGGGTCTAGAACGGTTTGTCTCCGTTGCACTTCTCTGTGCACTTTGCACCACCGGCACACATAATTCCCTGAAAAGCTTTCAGTGTACCCCAGGATGGCATTAATTCCCAAATTGTCCCCCAACACCTGGACAACTGTAAATTTAATGACACCCTTAAAATTGCCAGTGTCCAGGAAAATGCCATCTTTTTCAAGGACTTTCAATTCTTGAACAATTGGGTGCAACACTGTGTCAATTCCATAGGTCTTGCAATCATCGGATTTGTAAACAGCCAATAGGAATAATGACCGTAGGTTTGACAGCAGGTCAGGTGGTAGACTTTTGATTGTGACATATAAAAACCCCAATTTGTGTACCCCTGTTTTAGAGCCTAATGGGTTGACTGTCTCGCAGTCATCTGCATATATCATTAAAGGGATGGACAACTCCTTTGAGAGGAGAGGGTGAGTTTTGCAGAACTGCCCATCATATATGTCCTGAAGGGCATCACCTTCTCTTTGTTGCCAAGCTATAATTGATTCCAAAGTGCCTGGTAAACTGAGTAATTTGGTCAGCAGGGGCTGCAATGGGACACGTTGGAATGTATCTTGTACGGCCACCTGTCTAACCACACCAGTTTGTGAATCAACCCGCTGCACGTAGGACAACCCTGGAAACACTTCCTGAATAGGCTCAATAAAATGGCCTGATATTTCAAAGTATTTCCTCTGCTTGAACTCTGTCTCAAGACCCCTGAAGGGCTGACTCGAGTTTTGAAATGCCTGTCTCAGCTCTTCTACTTCAGGGCTTTGAAGATGGCCAAACTTCTGGAAAAGTGCCATCGTTTTTGTCTCGAGACTGGCAACAATATCTCCAACCAAATTTGATGTGTGCTGCATGACGTTGTTAATTGAAGAAAGTGTATTGGCAGATTTTGACCGGAGGTTGGCGAGGAATAGAGCTACCCTTTCTGTAATGCCCTCACTGTCTAAGTCATCCCAGTCCTCTACTTCCACTTCTTCCACTAGTTCTTGTTCACCCTCCCTAACCTGAAATTGGTCTGTAATAGGTTCTGTAATAAAATTCCTGTTGCTGAAATCTTCAGTCTCAGGACTGTGTGTTAGAAGATGTCTTCTAAATGATCTAATGTGGGAGAAGGTCCTCCCACACCCATCTTCACAGCACTGAAAGTGTTCTGACGCAAAATTCACACTGTGAACTCCACGCAAGTGGATGAATAGACCCTTGACCGTACCAGAAATCCTCTTTCTACACCTAAAACACACAAAGCCCATGTTGCCCCCTTTTGCCCCTTTTCATGAAATTAATCAATCAAGCTACTCACGAATTCCCTGAAGTGCTTTAAAAATTTGAGGCGCAGTCCAATTCTTGGAACAAGGGTCCCAATGCTCCCCTCGTCTAATAGCCGAAAGCTTTCCTCATCAATACCCTCAACTGAAAGAGAAAACGGGAGGGGGGAGGGGCACATACACAATAGCACATATTATTAAGCAAGCACATATTTTTTATTATTGTCAAAATGTTTGTTAATAATATAATTTAAAAAAATACCTGCGAAACTGTCTATGAGGTCTGTCAGTTGCCATTCTGTTAATTTAGTTTGAACAAATTCATCCATCAGTAGATAGGCTACACAAGCACTGCAGGGAGAAAACATTACACATGTGTTAATGCATGTTTAATCACATTTAAATGCATGTTTTCACAATTAAGGTTTATGATCTTCAAATTTCACCAGGGAGGATTTAAACGGAGCAAAAACCAAGGATTTTTGAGTGCACCATAAGGGGTTTTCGTAGATTACATCACATTTAGAGAAAGCTAGGGTAAGGGTATGGCCCGTAGCTCGCAGCCTAGGGGAGAACAGTCTGAGAGATGCACTCAGCTCATTTTAGCATTGCTAAAACAAATCTAATGTGATGGCTTATGACGTTTTACATTGCATTTAATATAAGAAAAAATCTCAATAATAATAGTAGAACTGATGATCTAAAAATAGTAGTATAAGTAAATATCAACAAATATCAACATACATAAATCAGAATAATACATTCATACATAAGAATAGGCTAACCTTATTGTGGTATTGTATTGTAATTAATTATTTATTTATTTATTTTTATTCATTAAATGACTGGGTGATAGGTGCTACAGTGTAAATTAAATGTATTCACTTGTCGCCATCTAGTGGTCAGTTTGTAATCCTACTACGAGTAGAATCTCAAAACCAGAGAGGGTTAAAAGTGAGGTTAGTAGCAGTAGTGAGGTTAGTAATCAAGGATCTTTGATTGGACCAGTCATTAGTTACCTGGTAACCTCATATTTTTAGTGATCCGCCCATTCAGAGGGCTATAAAAGCCATCCCCACCCTACACATACGTCAGTTTCTATGTGTTCTCTGGTCAGTCTATGTACAGCTAGCAGGCTTATCTTAGCATCCAAGCGTTCGTTAGCATTAGCCAGCTAGCAGCTAATTTGTACTTGAAATGGAGATGGACTGCACTTGCGTTAGCTACTATTAACTGTCAACTAGCTAGTTAGCTAAAATAGTTGCTAAAGGGATTTTTAAGACCGCATGGATTAACAGAGCTATCTGACTGGCAGTTCATGGATATTATGACATCAAATACTACCATTAAAGAACAGGTAAGAGCTGGTTTCCTAATCTTATTGGCTTTGGTTTTATTAGCATGGTGCCGTTAGCATGGTCGTTTGCTTCATTAGCTAGCATAACCGCTTGTGGGTGATGATAACGCGGGAACCATTCAAACCGTCGCTAGAAGTACTGGTCAGATCATAAAAGATAACCAGGACTATCTATCTGAAATGTTATGACTCACTACTTGAAATCAACAGTAAGCACATGCTATGTGATGTTGTAGACAGAGTATAAAAATACAAACCTTAATTTTGGAAGATGGTCTGGCAGTTTCCTCAGTTGTCCCCGGAGAAAAAGACTGATCAATGGGAGAATAGTGCTTTTAAATGTAGGTTAACCCAGGCACTGGGTGGTGTAGTGAAGATAGTAACCCAGGACAAGGGCTAAAGTATTCTAGATTAACCCAGGAGTGTGGTAACATGAGAGATCCATTCAAGTAGTATGAAAAGCAAACCAAACCTGTGATATCTTTGCCATAATCGTTGCAAAATATCTGATTTATATGGCTATATGTTAGTTTTAATACATTTACACTGGACCATGCAATTGGTTTGTTTTAATATTTGGTGTGTGTGTGTGTGTGTGGGGGGGGGGGGGGTAGAACTTGGGGAAATGAATGGATGAGGATACATATAGATATACTGTATTGCCACACAACAATCTCGATGGTAATTGTTTACAGAATGTAGGCTAGGCTAATAAATAGTCCAGATGAGTTTAGTGTTCAGGAGTCTGAAGCGTCTGTGGCGTCTTTCAGAGGTAAGAAGCTGGGAGGCCTACAAGTTGGTTTGGATGAGAGGGGACGTGGTAGCTCAGTAGCCTAGACCAGAGCCAGGAAGTGTGACCGTCGCGTCTGAAATGATCCGTCTCGGCCACGCAAGCAGGTCTTCTCACTATGCACTAGTAGCAAAAACCTGCACACTCTACTCCGGAGTAGTCGTAGCGGAGATAAAGACCATCCTCCGCATTTGACAGTCGCACGTCTGGCGCAGCCCACCAACCTGTCATTATAGTACGTAGCCTGTTGAGTCCTCTATTGCCTCGCTCACGTCTCACTCTCGCTTTCACACCGGCTCCTGTACCTCTTCTTTCTCCGTAGCTCCGCAGGTATTTGACTGGGACAGCGCACGCATGAGCCTGCATTTTATCAGCGGCATTATTTAAATCTATTTATAAGTTGGATCTATTTATAACTATTATTGCATTAGCCTGCTGTGGACGTGCGTTGTACGGGCCGACCGAGCTTGGATTTAATGGACTATTCGACGTGGTTTGGCAGACGCCTTTGTCTAAATTAGCGACATACAAATAAAAACAATTCAATAATTAATTTAACAGTGAACAATTTAAAAAGTTGGTCAGACGATTAGGGAGAATAGCAAATAATCAACAACAGACATTTTGAGAAGAGAAGACTGAAGATTTATAGCTGAGGCGATTGCTACAGGGGAGCTCTGCCTCTAAAATATCACGGAAAATTGCATCAAGTAATGCATATTAGCCAGCCTATTATTCCAACATACTAAAACATTTTCAACTTCACGACCAGTCATCTATCGTGATTTCGCACCCATTGCTGTGACGACACGATCCATCAAAAACACCATAGACGCTCGGCTTCAGTGGGCTTTCAGTGGCACTAGAGTGGGCTGGTCTCAGCGCAGAAAAAGCTATGTTTATTGGGGAAACGCTACGAAATCAAATAGTCATTTCTAGGGAAGCCTGGCTTCTCTGGGAGTGAATGGGACAGTGGGATGGCTCGGACGCCGAGCTTCTGTATGATGATTGGAGGAACCGTTATAGTGGCTGGACTCTTTTTGACTGAAAGCATGTCGCGATTGGAGAGGAAGAGTTTCAAGTACAGGGATGCGTTAACGTTAGGGTTGGCAGGTGAAGTGGAGAGGCAAGGCAAGTCAATATGCAGCTCAGCTTTTGTACATATCTTACTGTAAATAAAACCGTAATGTGGAGTTAAAGAGTTTGTGACTTGCTTCTGTTTCAGTTGTGTATTTTGGCCACATAAGTTGTAGCCACATAGCTCGCTATAAAAGTTAACTGTGTAGCCTGGCTACATTATGCTAATGTTTACTTGAATTTTAAAAGCCATTTGATAGTCTTCCCCACCAGTGGAGATTCATAATGAAACAGCAAGGCAGATGAACATACGGAACAGTACTATAACTGTATATCTGGTCTATTCTGGGATTTGGGATATTTTCTGCCCTTAGAGAACAATATAGCACCTTAATAATATGAATTTATTAACTGACCATTTTTATCAGAGCTTCACCTTTTCCAAAGAGCAGCAACCAGCACTGATTGATAGGTAATTGATAGGTAATTCCCCTGTTCCACAATGGCACGGGTATCAAGACTGTTGTCTTCATATGTCTTTGCTATTGTCAATCCAACTGGTAGACTATATTATAATGACCAATGACTGGGTTAAAATTACCCAGGCACTGGGTGCATTACATGACTTTTTGTGCTCTCAGCCACTAACCCAGCACCTGGGTCTTAACAATAACCCAGCATGGGTTATGATAACCCAATAAAAAGTAAAAATGTCATTAACCCAGTGCTTTAGTTAAAATAATAACCCAGCACTTTTAAGAGTGCAAGTTATTCCGAAAGCTGGAAAACGGTGTCACCTTGTGCAAGCTCACCTCGTCCAGCAAAACTTCTAGCTCCTCTGACGAGAAGCTTGGTGCCCTTTTTTTTACGTTGCTTCCCCATCCTACTGTATCTAAATGTCGCTCTGTTCATTGTAGAGAGGTTGCTTTTTATTGAAAACATTAACCAACGGCAATCATTTTTTTTATTTGAACCTTGAATTTCCCTGGGGATCAATAAAGTATCTATCCATGCAGCTGCTTGCCAATCAATTATAATTGTAAGGTACCTTACCATTAGGCTAATATAAAAGTATTAGCCTACATCATTTTAAGAAGTTGTTAAATCCATGTCAAGAAGCGGCACAACGGGATAAGGAGGGTGGATGATGAACCACTTTTCTTTCAGGGGGATTCACCACCCAGCATTTATCAATTTGTTTTAGCTAGGCTGTTTCCCTCACAGGAACGTTTAGGACCCCCAGACCATAGACACCACCGACTCCGAAGTGCAAACCATGATCTTTATTAAGGGCCTACTTCAGACAGTCAATCTGCAGCAGGGGGGGGGGGGCAAATCACAGAAAGACACACAGGTGACCAAAAGGAGTTCTTAGTATAGATTAGAATAAATCACGTCACACAGCAACATTTCACTACAGAACACTCAGGGATAAATTCCACCACACGGCTAACTATAACAGCACAGAAAAACCCACAGTGCATTATGACCCACTGCTGCAGCCCTCTAGCGATCCTCTTATGGGCAGGCGACACATAAAATGTACATACAGGAAGGAAAACAAAATACCATAAATCTGAGGGGAATCAGCTGGCTCTGCCACAACCCACTACTGAATCCCCCAAAGAAAAGCAGCAAAACACAAACCAAACAAAGTCAGTCCTCCCAGCAGGTACCCCCAAACCAGTCGGTCTGCGGCAGCCCGCACTTAACGGTCCAAAACGGCTTTATGACGATGGAAGCGCGCAGCGCAGCTCCTCGCGAACGCTCCCTCTTGCTCCGATCAACCGGTGGTGACGCGCAACCCGGAAGCAGCACACAGCAGCAAGCCGTCTGGAGAAGGCAGAGGGAATTCTCAGGACAAAACACAGGCAAAACACGGCTGAATCCAAGCACACACACACAACAACGATGGACACGGTTACTTTCCTTTAGATGCAGCAAGAACGCCAAATCTCTCGTCAGCCTCCTCCGAATCCACCGCTCGTCATCTCGAGGAACTGCCGCCTGAGAAGGAAGTAAACAAACACTAAGCGACCACCCGAGCCCGTAGCTAGCCCCAGTCACTCACTCAGAATTCTACCGTTCCTTTCAAGGTGTGCGTCAGTCGTTCCTCAGCATGGCACGTTGGTTTCAGTCAGGCAGCTCCAGGGTCCTCCGATAGGCGATCACCAGGACACAAACACAGGAATCTAGACAGACAGACCACCGCATTCCCCTGGCACAGTGCGTCCCGTAGCTCTCACGCCTTCCCGCCGTGTCCACTCCAGCCTGTTTTTATTGGGAAGCCAGCCAATCCATGTGTCCAAGCTGAGTGCCCACCAGCCCAATCCCAATTGCACACAGCTGGCTGTCAATCTTGTTCATCAACTCGTACGCATCATTCCTCCCCCAAACCCACATATAATAACCATAACACCCACAGTCCATTGTAAGTCCATGAATATACATACAGTTTTCCAGTTAATAATAAAGTACACGTTACCACTACAGTACATAAGTCCATCTGTATACAAACAACAATTACATCTCTTTTTTCCCCAGACACGACATGATTAGCGAGGGATTAGTACCCGGTTAGTCTACCCGTCACAACATATCGTGTGAACATATTACTGACAATTTGATAATTTAGGTAATAGTTTATATTTTACTGATAACTTAAACTATGTTAAAATAAATGTTACTGGAATAATTTGAGGAATGTTTCATTTGCATAGAACGTGTTGTGTTTCTTAACGCCGTCATGCACCTTCACGTGAAGTAGCCTAAAAAATCGATTCCTGAGCAATCGATGCCAACTAATTCAGCACCTTCACTTGGGACAGCGCCTTTGTAACGTCGAACGTAAGAGGCAGTGTGTTAAGAAGCTTCCTAAGGGACACTGGGGAACACACTTAACATAAACAACTTTGGTAAGATATATCTTTTGAGTCTTCTTAGCGCGCTAAGAGTGAGCGTTATCGGGGAACCGGCCCCAGGTTATCTATGATGGTGACTACAATCCAAATCGGGGAATTTCCTTGAATTTCCCTGGGGATCAATAAAGTATCTATCTATCTATCTATCTATCTATCTATCTAAATCAACCGAAGGCTAATGTGAGAGGCTGGAAATACAGAGCCCTGTATTGTGAGGGAACGCAAAAGTATTTAGTGGGAAAACAAAACTACAGTATTGTGAGGGAATGCAATAGTGCGGTCTAAAAATATTTACCAACGTTACCCTTCCCGGGCTCCGTACAAATGTAAAAAGAGAAATGTGTTTAGAGTCTTGTAAATCAATGTGTGTAATAGGCTAATGTGTTTGGCAATGTTAAATTAGTCCAATTGGTTGCATCTAACCAGCTGAAAATGTGTAATAGGCTAATGTGTTTGACAAAATGCCTCCGTGGGGAGCTGGCCCTGGCATGTCAGCCATTATAATGTACGTATAGTTGCACAAATCTGTGCTGATGTTTTGCTCCTTGAGTGTAGCCTAATATTTCACTAACTGTGGGATACTTGTTATCTTAGTCAAGTCAAGTCAAGTAATTTTTATTTATATACTGTAGCTCTTTTATACAGAGTGCAACCCAAAGTGATCATAAAACACACATGACATTACATATCAATGATAACAATATGATTAAACAATATGATGGTCACGTTATGAAACACAGACACATAATAAACATATAAACAGTTAAAATAATTAAATTAAAACAAATAAAAACAACATAATGGACACAGAGTGCATCAAAAGCATTCCCCTAGCCTACTCAATCCAGACTCCAGACAGCATATATTAAATCAACTGACCATATATTAATGACATATTCATTACCTATTCTGATGAAAGATCGTACATTTTTGTAGTACGCCTTGTCTACGTATGATCTAGACATTAATATGAGTATGAATGTGAATAGGCTTTATTCTGCACATTTCCAGTCATGTTGTTCTTTGTTGTCGTTTTAAGTGTAGGTTTCCTTGTCAAGGTCAGGATGTATTCAGAGACCTTATTGTAGTTGGGAGAAATGTATCGGAAGCCGGATATTTTACACGGCAAGGACCAGTAGTGCCCCCTGGAGGGCATCAGCTGGAAGAGACAGTGATTATGGCACACGGAACCAGAGATGAATCTTGAATAATTTATTGACTATGCAGCCAGTTTTCTCTGTTTGACAGTCTGCACTACCCTACCAAACTGTTATGGATGAGGAGAGAAGCCAGTGCTTTCAATGATGGCTGAGAAAGAGGCTTTGTTTGAGTTTTTAATTTGTATAAGCTGTCTTTGGTAATACATTGGAGGCTGATTTTTTAATAATGTGATCCATGTTGATCAATTGAAGTATGTTACTGATAGGATATTAATAAATATGAAACAGTTAGTAAGTTGTTGTATTAGCAAAATTGTATTTACTTCAGGATACATTTTACAGGAGAATGATATTTAGTAATAAACACATCATAAATCATTACTACATGCATCATAGAAATAAAAGAAATAAACAAATGCCATATTTACCCAATACATTACTTATTCAGAATGTTAAAGTCCTGTGATAAACAAGGATTTCCCATCAGTGGAGAGGGAGGAGAAAAGACAGGAGGATGTAGAGGCAGAATGAGCATGTGACTTTGGTCCCGCTGGAGGGAACAGGAAGCAGTGGGGTAGGGGTGATGACCTGCACGAAGCCTGGTGGGTCACTGCTGATGTGGGAGTTGATCCAGTCCTCATAACGGGAGACCCTGGCGTAGACTCCAGGTAGGTCAGGTCGAGCACAACCTATCCCAAAGCTAACCACCCCGGACTGGACCCACACAGAGTCCTCTTTCATCACCATTGGACCACCTGAGTCACCCTGTTGAAAAAACAAAAGTATAAGTGGTGTGAAGTTTAATATCTTTAAACAGATTTATAATCTCGAAAGAAATCCAAATACCTGACAGGAGTCTTTCCCTCCTTCACGAAGGCCAGCGCATATCATGTTTTCTGTGATTTTTGTAAATATCAAAAGCTCATCACACACTTTGTTGTCAACTACAGGAACTTCCACTTCCTGAAGAACACCTGGGTTTGGAAGAGACTCTGAAAGAGCAGGGAGTGGAGGAGGGAGGAGGACATCAGTCAAAGGGTTAATATTAAGGGGCAAGTTTAAATAATTAACCTATAATACTGATGATGTTAGAGAGTGCTAAGCTTATAACGATTGGAAAATAGTGCTCAGTTTTGTGAGACCGATAATAGCAAATGTATTGTTCCCCTATTATAAAAGTGTGAAGTGTAAATAATTGCTGATACTGATGGTCGACTTGTCCAATCATGGTAAGAAAACTAGGCATGTTATTCTTCAGTCTGGGACCAATTTCCATTGTAACATTTTGTCTAACAGAACTTATTTCTATTCAGAGTTCTATTAACGTAATCGTTTTTTTAAAAATGTACAAACCCATAGTTGGCTATTACAGATGTTGTTAGTTAGCAGAAAGGATAACCAACAGTATACTGATTTCAAGTACTTGATCAAGAACTGTCACCTCCTTCTTCGATAGCTCCCCAGCCAGTGACCCAGCTGTCTGTTCCCTGGTGGAAAATGCTGCCGCTGGCCGCCAGACAAACAGGTCTGATGTAGCCGCTGAAGGAGACAGCACTGCTCAACCGGAGCAGAGCCATGTCATTCTCATATGTGGAGGCATCACAATTAGGATGTAGAATGATCTCAGCCACAGTTCTAGACACTTCATTTGGGTTAGAACCGTACAAAGACTCTCGACCCAGACTGATAGTCCACCCACTTGTGCTGGCACTGAAGGGGGAATAGATGAACAGGGAGAACCATTAACTGCATGTAATTGTCATCGTGTCATGTGGTCCAGGTACAGTCATCACGAGCCTTGCCCTCCTTTCACAAAGTCATGAAAACATTGACTGTCTGTTGGTGAATATGATCAATAAGGAGCAACAAACGTGTACTACTGTAAAAGAAAGATGCAGTGGCCCCTCACCTGCTGAAGCAGTGTGCAGCAGACAGCACCCACTCCTTGTTGATGAGGGAGCCTCCACACATGTGACCGTAGGGTCTCTCAAGGCTGACCTGCCAGGGCCAGCTCCGAAAGATCTGTTCATCATCCTCATATCTTTATGTCATTGATGAAACATGATTCAAAATGTAGTGAATGCTGACACCTAATATATGTTTTTTTTTTTTTTTTTTTTAAATGTTTATCATTTATGCTTTAATGATCATTTATGCTGGTCTCTCTCGCTGGTTTCACTGCAAACTGCGCGCAGCCAATGAGCGTATAAAACGTCATCACGTAGCATTACGCCACAGTGGTCATGGGAAATGTAGGAAGTACTGCCAGGGGGATATATGACCGAGACCAGAGCCTCATGTATCATGCATGTAATGCCTCATGCATCACCGGCCAAACTGACTTGTAAGTTTTTATTAACACCCGCCAAAATGAATGAATATAATGTTAATTTAGAACCCTGGAGATGACACCTTTGTCAAATGGGTGTTTTAAAGTATTGTGTTTTTTGGGGAATTTGTCTGGGTTCCAGTGGGTTTCACTCAACTATATACAACAATTAATGTTTGAACAGTAAAAGTGTGGATTCATAAATGAATATGGAACATGAGTGATTTGTGATGTAGTCAACACTATACGGATAATGAAAATATTTTCAATTTTGTAACAAGGCCCTCTACATTTATGCACTCCTGGTAAAGATAAGTAAAAAGAGTCAAGGAGGCAACTTGCAAAATCAGGTTGGACCCCTTAAATTGGGTTGTCCTCCCCAAGAAAATGTTTCATTTGTTTGATGTGATTTCCTGTATTCTGGTGCATTTTGGGGATGGCCAATACTAAATTCAATCACATTCATAGCCTACATCCTGATATGTTGATATTGAGGCAATGATTCCATGCAAAGGCTTGGGCTTGGGCCCGGTAGGCCCGTGCAGTTATCCATCCCTGGTCCATTAAGATTGGATTTCTCCCTGTTCAGATCAGGAACCTGAGATAACCGAGGCACAAAGACAAGAGCGTTTTTTTCCTGGCGTGCCATTTATATAATCTGTTACCCTGGAGGTCACCTCTGATGTTTTTTTTTTACTTGGTGACCCCAAGATGTTACTTTTATCTGAACCACTCCAACAGCGATCCTTAGGGATTTCCCCCCTTTCTACCATCCTCCTCACCATCCTCCTCACTGTTCGCAGTGTTACAGTACAGTAGTTTTCATTTGATGAGCACTTGGGAATATTTCAAGTTTATTGTGAATTCAAAAACTTTGTGTTGAAGTTGCTGCTTGGAATAATCAGTGGAAATGAATAGGACTATAACTTACTGTCTGCAGCAGTTACACCTGTAGTGCCAGAGGTGGCAGCTGTTGTCGTGGGTCTTACATCAGGAGTGGTACTTCTCAGACTAGTTGTGGTTTCATGAGTGGTATCTTGAGATGGGTAAAGAGACAAATAATGCAGAATTAAATGCATGATTGAATGATAGAGAGGAAACAGATTAATCTGTGTTCAAAGGAGCTATGAATTCGGTAGCGCAGCCACACAGCCCTCTTTACTCTACAACGACACCTACATCATGATATTACAAAAGAGCTGGGCTGATGCTAGCTGGGTTTTATGCTAACTTACAACAAATTTAGACAAAAACATATGCCACTCAGCAGCACTCACAAAGAAAGAAACACACAAACACGCTGTGGCACTACTCACACTCATTCAAACACACACACATACACTTTACCAGGACTAGTGATGTTTTCATTTGGGGCAATGGTGGCATTTTCAATGCTGGAGAAGCCTACAGATAAAATGCAATTAAAGCATGCAATGACACAGGCTACAGTAAGTTTGTATGTGTAAAGCAATTAACACAAATCTGGAGCAGTCTTTCTTAGAGTTGGAGTTTCTAACTTGAACTCTGAGTGGTCATACTGACATCATACAATGACATCTTACACACAGGCATTAAATAAACAGATGAGATGAGAGACAAACAGAGCTTTGGACTGAGATCAGTTGTTTGGATCACTATTGTGCTTTACCCTCCTTTCAAAAATATTAACCAAACCTTACAGTCATTGTGATGAGCTATGGATACAAACAAACTGTGACCCTTGGTAATGAGTGATTTTTTGTCTCTGTCATACTGACACATACATGTTAATGTCTTCTATCATTAGAGTCTGAAGAGACGTGCTTTAATGTGTAGAAAATCAGGTCACTATTCAACATGCAGAGCATAAAATTTAAAAAGTCTCACCACGGTTTACTAAAGGACAGGCAAAACAAATTAACTAAACAGTGAAATAATTTCCTGGGGAAATTACCCTTTTGTAATTAATTTGGACAGCTAACATGTTCTCCTTTTTATACATCTCTGAACATATATTTGCATTATTGTACTGCTTGTAGGACAATTTTATGGGTCTAATGACTTGGAATTATGTTAGACTGTCAGCCCTGATTTATAACTTCCATAGACATTTCCATTAACCATTTACCATTACGCTCCATGGTATGTCTCTCTCTTTCTGTTGATCTGCGTGAAGATCACTAGTTAACACCTGCAATAACACCTATTATATTTTTAAATTATTAAAGTTTAAGAAATGATAGTCACAGTTGAAAGTCACGATAACAAACACGAGGATCCATGTTCTTGATGCTTCCATGGTAGACCAACGATGGGAATTGGAGTGATCAGTTCTTCTTTTCGATCTTTATATTATGGCACCTCTCCCCCGTTTGACATCTCTCTTTATCTATATGACAAAGAGCTTTTAATAACCATTGATCCAGTGCAAAGATAGCCTATAACCTGTTTAATTAAAGGTTAACTACATACAAAAGCTGTTCTGCGCCCCTCTATTTGTTTTGGTGTGAAAGAGCCATTTACTGCGAGAGTTCAGTTTCAGTTCAGCATGTATGTTTAGTCAACCCATCCTATAATATATTCATTACATAATATTCCGATGACGTTCACACACATTTCTTCATCTACTTCTGCATATAGTAAACAACTTTTTTTTTTTTTTATCTTCAATGAAAGACATACATCAACTTGCTATACATGACATTATTTCTGTAAAAGAAGTATTGTTGCCCTCAGATGACAGTTTTTTAGTCCGGGTGCGTTAGAACCAATACATGTGAGGAAGAGGCTATGAGTGGTTCGCACTCTGTAAAAGATGACTATACAGAGTCTGCAAGAGCAGACGTTTCAGCCATCTGGCTATTCTCAATGCTTGTTTAAAAAAAACAACAACAAAAAAAAACATGTAAACATAAAGCTAAACAAATCGTAAAATGTGTTTGTTTGCTGTTTGTTTAGCATGTTGTAAAATATGTAGTAAAAAATATATTATATTTCAAATTTACTGTTAGGCCTATTTGTTCATTTGTTTGTTCATGTCTGTCTGTGCTTGGTTTGGTGCACTGGCAAGTCACGCCGCTCTTTCTAGCACATTGTTTTTGTTTGATTCTCTTTGTTTGTAAAGTTATAGGGCATTTCTGTAAAAGAGCTTAATGCTCAGTCAATTTCCCCCTGAATAAACAATGGTTGATGATACAGAAGATTTTCTACATATATACACACACACTAATATTTATATTGTGAATAACTTCCCATTAATGCACCTGAAACTCACATTTCCAAAAAATAAGGATATAATTTTAAGATCGAATCTGAGATTTTATGAGGGAGCCGATAATTAAACATATTTTGGCCATCTCCACAGAAGTATAACAGACTACATTCTGAATTAGGCTACCGTGCTAGGATCAGGATTTAAGACAACAAGGATCAGTTGTCAGTTAAGGTCATTCAATTGAATCATTATTAATCAATCGTGAATGTACAAAGACAGAGAAAAGGTTATACAAAATGTAAATAAGAAACATGTTTATTAAAGCAGACTCTATTACTGTATGATAAAACACACTTATGTACACTCTTGTATGGTATGGGCACAGCCAATAAAGACTCTATCCACTGACCACAGGTGATCCTGCATCCACCCAATGGTGTGTTAAAAAACAACCACAAAGTCCACAGACTGTGTGAATGGATCATGCTTGTGGCAGTGGGTAAGCAAAAAAATTTGGTAAAAAAAATAAAACAATCAAACAACACATTTCTATCAGTAGGCAATGAGCCAGAACCAACAAGCCATCTATTATTTCCTTCAAAACTAGAGCTGAAGGTGGAAGAAAACTGAAAACTACGGAACCACTGTACTTCTTCCTGACAGATCAGTGTGGGCCACGGACAGTTTCTCATGTTTATGTTTATGTCATTTGGCAGATATAAACATAAACGGGAACATAAACAGGAATATGAAAACAGATCAGTGTGGGCCGTGGTTCCTTTTGAATGTTCCCCCACATAAGATGACTACATCGAATGTGGTCAACCAGATAACATCATCTGGGTCATGTTTGCAAACTGGGCAGCATGTTGGTGAAGACTGCAGGCTGCCCAATCATAGAAGGTCAGTGATGAGGCCTGTGTCACCACGAAGACGCTGGCGTTCCTGTAAAGCGTTAGCGGTCACCGGTGCTTTGGGTTTGTCTAAAATACACAAGGGGAGAGGGAGAGTGGAAGAGGACACACGATGGTGCATGAGTTTAACAGATCACAGAATGGTTTATAGCTTATCTGGTAACTTATGCAACACAAATATTATGGGATGTTTGAGTGACGTGTGTGTGTGTGTGTTTACTGTTACCTGTGCTCCCATCATAGGAAATGTTGTGTTGTGACAACAGAGAACGTAGTCTTTCGATTTCAGCATTCTTCTTCTCAATGTCCTGTCAACAAAACCGACACGGACACACACACACCACACACACACGCTTGAAGCTTACAAACATTAACAAAATCCCACATGCATCAGAGTTTGTCAGTTAACTCACATACTCTTGTACACACACCTGTCTGCATTGCTCCTGTGTCTGCTGGGTCTTCTGGGGGCGTTTTGGCTCATCTGGTTTTGGCTGTGTGCGCTTCAAGAATCCTGCCTCCTCAAAAAGGTCCCTTAGGAGCTTACTGTAACCCTACTCATGCAGACAGAGATAGAGTCCTAGATCAAGTATTGAATTCAGTTCAATTGAATGATGGGCAAAGTGCAACGTTTTAAGTCTAACTAAGGCTATTTTAACAAGGCACACCAACAACAGGTGTTAAATTTAACACCATGGGTAAGACCTTACATGAGTCTGCTCAATGCCCCCACATGCAAAATGATAGCTATAGGCCATGCATGAGAACTTTACTCGTTGACAGACTCTTGCTCTTTCTATAAAACATCCAAAAATAAATAGCAAAATAATGTGGAGAAACAACCGCTTTGACATAATGTCAAAAACGCCTGTATTGACCAGTTACTGTATCCACTGAAGTTGGCATGCAAACAAGCTAGAGCCAGGCCAGCTCTCTTGTAACACACCACACTGTGCCATGTGTGATGCTGTATTATATACAATGCAAGTCAGTGGAAGAATGCGTGGCTGCGTTCAAGACAACTTCAAGCCTACAGAATTCCTTTAAACTAAACAATAAAGCTCTCATCTAGCAGTTGCTGTGTGATGGTGTCACTGTATTTAGTTTTATATGCACTAACGTCAGAGACTTTCTAATGAGGAGACACAGCACTCACAAAATCCTCAATGGGGTTAGTTTGTAACGCCAATATGGCAGTTGTCTACACATATCCTGCCCCTTCCGCAGCAAAATAGTCGACATTTGAATATATTGTGCCAATCATGTGTTGTGATATCGCCGCTGGAGCAAGGTTGGTGTCGTGAAGCCATTTCTGCTCGAATAGATGCCCGATAAGTGCCCAAAAAGTGGTGCAATATGGCCGCCGAGTGGAGGGAATTGCCTAAAAGAACTTTGCTAATGTTACCTGGTCCGTGACAAGACCGTCGTATCGAGCCTGTTCAGCCTCGTCCCATTCCTTCTGCAGTTGCTCGCTGAGAGTAGGGTAAACTAGGTTGGGGGAAGGAATTAATGTTATATGTTATGTTAACATGGTTATCGTTATGTTAATGTGGTTATCGTATATTTGCAGCAGAACACATACACACACAGACTAATCTGTGAACATGATAGCGCTTTGGGACAATAGTATCTATCCAGCTAGGACATATTTGTACAGTGTATACTAGTATTTGTACAATAGTATCTATCCAGCCAGGACATATTTGTACAGTGATATATGGATATAATACATACAACACACACACACACACACACACACACACACACACACACACACACAGGATATTTTCTGTTTTGACCTTACTTTGATCAATCGTTCTGATTTCTGAACTTACCCAACAGGGAATGCTGGTGGCAAACTAATGGTGTCTCAAACGTAAGAGAATAGACACAGGTTTGCGGCTCCGACACCCGTGCCAGTTTACTGCTGTTTCCACAAGCCAGGAGCACCTGGGAACACACACACACACACACACACACACACAATAACCTATGTATGAAATACACTATATAAATAAAGTTGACTTGACTTGACTATGTAAAATGAGAGGCATGATATGCACAGAAACACACACTTCACCTTGGTTTGTCTGTTCTTGCTCCCACACGAGTCTCCCTCCCTCATCCACATGCCAGTGAAGGAGTTATTCTGAATCTCCCACTCCTGCCAGATCCTACACACACATGGAAGGCATACGCCATGAAATAAATAAGACATCCGATTATTGGCTTAAATCATACAAAATCATATAAAAACCCACACAGCTCCATATTCAGCATTAATATAAAACATTTCTTAGGGCTGTCACTCCTGGTTACTTCCAATGAGGATCTAGCTGATGCGACAGACAGGTATCGTGGCATACAATGACATGTAGCTCTCTAAAGCCTTACCCCCCAACAGAGAACAACACTGTTCTGGTTCATGCTTCAGATGCTGAACTATTCTAGCCTGGGTTTTCCCATGCTGCCTTATGCGCGCGATTTCATTCACGCTGCTGCTAAGCAGCCTGGATTCTATGGACTTCGTTTTCCCCTCAACGAAGGAACCAATCACAAAACGGAGGGAGGGCAGCAAGACGATGACGACACACCGAAGCCGTTATGAGCTATGTACAGACGCATTTGATAGACATTCGTAGCACCCAATAAACGGCTCTGGGCATTCGTAAACCAGGTTTCAAATACGAGAAAATTAATGTCTAGTTCCCAGACCCCATCTCAATTAGATGAGGTCTGACGTTAGCCAGGCTAGAACTATTCAGAGCATTCAGGCTAAAAATGAACCTTTGCTTAATACATACATTGTACATGTTAATATTTTGCATTAATCCTGTCAGTTGTTTAGTTGTGGAATCTATAGGCAACGATTTGTGTGGTGGTGAATGATTTGTGTAGTGGATAGGTCAGGTTTAATGCTTAGTATGTTTCAGAGGTGTTTGGCTCACAGTTTGAACAATGTGTTCCTGTTGTGTGATGTTTGCATATCATTTCAATGCTCCATTGCTGTATGTTTACTCACCCTAGGATTCCACTGTAGGCGTTCCACCGGAATGTCTGTTCATGCTGGGTTATGTTATGGAATGGACAAAATTCATATTTGTACCTGTGAGCAAACAACACATGTTAACACTGCCACACCCATAGAGGTCAGGTCACACATACACAGGTACATGAACCAGTCATGGTCACTAGCACTCACGTGGATTCGATGTAACTAAAGCACTTTCCTGCCAGATGATGTAGGTGTGGGGGTCCTGATACAGGAGAAGGGTTGGTCCTAGCCTGTAGCCTTGTACCTTGAGCAAGGAAGTGATTGTTTAGCCTGAAAGAAAAGATATGACAATTACAGAGCCGGACAGTAACGGAGTACATTTACTTGAGTACAGTACTTGAGTACAATTTTCAGGAATCTGTACTTTACTCGAGTATCATTTTTTGGGAGTACTCATGACTTTACTCAAGTACATTTGAGAGGCAAATATTGTACTCTTTACTCCACTACATTTCTATCCATAACCGTGAGTACCCGTTACTTCTTCTAAAAAAAAAAAAAATCTCGTAAACCCTCAATTTGTTGTTTCCCTCTCAAACGTGATTGGTAGTGATGTAGTACTCGAGTCCGGTCTCGGACTCGAGTCCGGTCTCGAGACCAATTTCTGCTTTCTCGGTCTCGTCTCGGACTCGTTCCTTCAAAGACTCGGTCTTGACTCGGTCTCGGACCACAGTGGGAGGAGAAGGACTCGTAATTTCAGACCGAGTCCTCGAGACCAACGCATTTTTTATGTTCATATAAAAAAACAGACAACACATAACAACAATAATAATAAAATGCAATGTTGACCGGCATTATTTAAAAATGACATCCCATGGTGCAATGCAAAGATACTGCCGTCAGAGCCGTTTATTTATTTCTATGGCTCTGCTGCCGGTGAGTGTCTGTAGGTCAGCATAGTCCATATTAGGACGTTAAAACTGCTCCTCTAAACAATTCCCAATCTAGCTTAGTCTGTAGGCCTAACTGTTGATTATTAACTGGAGTGATATTAAATTATGAATATTAAAACTGAACATTTTTTATAGTCTTGGTCTCGACTCGGTCTCGACTCCTAAAGGACTCGGTCTCGACTCGGACTTGCTTCCTCAAAGACTCGGTCTTGACTCGGACTCGACTGTATTTGAAAACCAACAGACTCGGTCTCGACTCGGTCTCGACCCTTCAAAGACTCGGTCTTGACTCGGACTCGGCATAGGCGGTCTCGTCCCCATCACTAGTGATTGGATTGTGCAGGCCTCACTGATTGGGACAGCCTATCAGCAATCACCTTCAGCTTTCCACCAAAGTCAACTCCATGGTCAGATTTAGATAAAGACGAAACTATGGACGAAAAACAATAGAAGAAAGACGCAGCAGGTCCATCCTGGGAATGTGCCAACCTGTGGCCCCACCTCACCAGACTATTTCAATTTTCTGAACAAGTTAATGATAGTTTTCGCTTCAAGTGTTTCAATTACAAAATAGTATTTTGTATTTGAAATACGTTTTTTTTTTATATACATGTATTAGAAATATGCCCATCCCTGGCGACATGGTAAAAAGATGAAAATTACTTGATTTTACTTTAAATTCCTTTTACATTCTCCAAGGTATTAACATTAACATTTTTCATAACTCCATGTAGGACGTTTCTGTACATATATGTGTGTACATATTCTGTGCACTGTGGCAGTAGTAATGCAATATTTAGAAAATGTAGGCTACTCTTGTACTCTTGATACTCAAGTACTTTTAAAAACAAGTACTTCAGTACTTTTACTAAAGTAGACATCTGACTGTTGTACTTTTACTTGTACTTGAGTAAAATTTAGCAAAGGGTATCTGTACTTTTACTCAAGTAATGAAGCTGTGTACTCTGTCCGCCTCTGGACAATTATCTAGAGTGTATATGACCTGTTATTAACTATATTACATTCCTACCATAGCCTACATTCTTTGTGGAACAGCCCATGTCGTTTAATTAAAAGTTTATGTATGAAATGTTGTGGCTCACCCAAAAGTATTGGGCTCCTCCACTATCTTCATCTTCCCAGAAAATGCGACATCCACTAAAAGTCAAACAGGGATCGAGAAACTATTACTTTACACTTTATGGAGGCTTACAAGCTGAGAACGTTGCCAGTATGACGCATGACAATAATAAGGTGGAAAATGAAATTATTTATTAAGCTACTTTGAGACCTAGTCCCCCAACCTTGCCTAGTCGTTAGTTACATGAAATAAACAAATGGACACTCACCCAATGCAATCAACCATAGTCGGTGGAAATATCGCCAATATATATTACACATAATCAAACTGTATTCTTACACAACTGAGTGGTACATCCGTATCAGAATGTTGTTGAAGCCATGTTTGTGCTACCTGAGCACGTGACTCACACAACCAGTCAGCTGACTACCCGAACATTTTGTTTAATTTAATTTTGATAGAATCGAGGTAGATTTCACGAAGTAACAGTGAATGCATCTTGGGTATATGGCCCACTGGTCATCTGATTTTTTGTCAAGAGAATAAAGGACTCCTTTCGGTTACAAACATTACAAATAATTGACATCGTTGCGCATGCTCAGTGATAGCTGGCAGTGACATCCTCAACGTGACTCTCCACAAGTTAGCAAGAAAAAGGATATGTGGAGATGAGTTGTTGCCTGTCTTCGCTACTGTACAACAGAAACACATGATAAAACAAGATCAGTGTCGATAGTGAATCGTATGTTTGCTGAACATGGAATTGACTCTTAATAGTTCCCTTGTGTTTCAAAATGGCAACCTAGCTGTGCTTAGGTAGCTAACTTGTTTAGCTACTTGTTCGAACTTCTTCAAGCTCTGCATACTGCATACATACCACTGGCCAGTGTAAGAGGACGGGTTTTGATTTGCCAACGTAGAGGACTTATTTTGGCTGGCAAGCTCGGGGGCTACACTTTCGGTTGCAGTGGTCGAGATAGCTTTAACGTTGTTGATTGAGTGGGGATATTGAAAGAGCTTAAGAATGGGAAAGAAAAAAGCAGGGAAGATGGAACGGTCTGGGAATCGGGGGAAAGATACGCGACACAAGATGAAGGGGAAAACATTGGAGACCTTCACTGAGGAGATGCATCACGCCTTGCAAGGTCTGTCTCGGTCTTCTCTCCATTGTCCTCACACCAATATTCACGGTTCATCTCTGTATTCAAATGGCACCAGTCAATAGCAACTGAAGTTGCCATTGACTGGTGCCATTTGTGTCTGCCTTGTGGTCTGGATCTGACCATAGATTGGTATTGCTTACTGAACTGTGTGTGTGTGTGTGTGTGTTTTGTGCTGCAGCCAGTGAGGAGGCACACGCGGAGGGGGCAGAGGTGGTGAAGCTGCCATGCCCGTTGGCAATGTGGGACCTGGGCCACTGTGATCCAAAGCGCTGTACAGGCAGAAAGCTGGTGCGCAAAGGCCTGGTGCGTGGGTTGCGTCTCAACCAGCGCTTCAATGGCCTAATCCTCAGTCCCATGGGCACCAGATACGTCACCCCTGCTGACAGGTGAGCCTAGTTAGTGTCACTGGCTAACACACATGATGTAGCCATATAGACACATAGATGGTTAGATCCTTTTGAATCATGAATTTACTTATGAATTAAATGTAGACCAATATAATCAATGGTGGTCCAGTCAACTCCAAACAATGTAAAGCTTGAGTTTGAATATGCAATTTATGTTGGTTCATTTGTTTAGAAACACTTTGTTTTGTAGTCTACTACTTATTGCTTTGTTTGCTCAAATGTGTTCACACTGTACCTTGTGTTATCTTCTGTGTACATTTTAGAAATGTCAACCCTGTCAGTTCATATTAATGTTACAAATTGTCAAGTGCATTTGTATAAAACTTGATATATCCCATCTGTTCACCAGGGAGATTGTTGCTCAGAGAGGCCTTGCGGTCATCGACTGTTCGTGGGCTCGATTGGAGGATACTCCCTTTAATAAGATGATTGGTGCTCACCCACGACTGTTGCCCTATCTTGTCGCTGCCAATCCAGTCAACTATGGTAAACCCTGCAAGCTGTCTTGTGTAGAGGCTTTCGCTGCCACTTTTTGTATCGTGGGTAAGCATCTTTCATCTTTCATCCTATTAATGAAGACACCACACTCTCCTCACCACACTCTTTTTTTTTTTTGTTCAGTGGGTGTGTTTTCCAAAAGTTTAATCAGTCCAGAATAGTATAGATGGTCGCACTCCAAAATCACTCTTCAATCTGTGTCTGCTAGGTTGTGTTAGACCCCAGTTCTGCCATGCTGGCTGTCCCTTTTACATTATGTCATTACGTCTCTGAGACTGACTATGACCCTGACTCTTCATAAATAATAAAAGTGGCCCACATCAAAGTACTGCATATTTGGTTGGACATTCAGTGATCTTTGTTACATTACAAACATTTTTATTTATTGCTATGCTTTATGTGTTTGTTTGATTGTTTATGTGTATGTCTGTGTGTGTGAGAGTATAGGTTTTCGGGACCTAGCAGTGTTAATTCTCAAGAAGTTTAAATGGGGAAATGTATTCCTGGACCTTAACCAAACCATACTGGAACGCTATGCAGCTTGCCAGTCAGAAGAGGAGCTGCTGGCTGTGGAAAAAGAATACCAAACCTCAGCCCCCCAGGAGGAAGATGAACTAGGTAAAGCTGATATGTAACATGATGGACATCTTTGCTTTACTGCTCAAAAAGTATCTGTGCTGTCACAACCTTGCAACCCAGTGCCACTGCTCCCGCCACATGCAACACACGTTATGCGTAGGGCACAAAGTGTCAGGAGATTGGGCACCAAAATTCCCAGTAAAGAGTAGCTTTAATGCAAAATGCTTCTCACTCTTACTTTTACAACGTTTACAATTTCAAAATGCACCTACACCTTGTTACATTGATCATGTGTTGCTGCTTTTATACTAAATTATTTTTATTCACACGCGCAGTGCACCAAACCTTAAGCGGAGTCTATTTTTGCTACCTCAACATACTAAAGACACATACTAAAGATGCAATGTCAACAGCGCAATACTCAAAAACTCAATTACAAAACAGTCGGGGTGAAAATTGGTGAAAGACTGCATTAGGGTGTGCAAATATTTGTGAGTGATTAATGTAACAAATACCTTCTGTTGACAGCCTAGACACAGCCTAGCTACAACACATTACAGTAGTCTCTCCTGCTTCAGATGTAACCTTAGCATCATCTGATCTGACCTGTCATTTCTGAAAGTATAGCGTGAATAATAGGACTCCTAAACTTAAGAAACAAGTACATGTCGTTTACTACAATATTCAAAGGACATTCTTTTGTAGTAGCCTGATACTAGATTCACAACACTTCCACTATGTCCACTGCCAAATGTATTATACGACAAAGCAGTTCCACTTGGGGCACTCAAATGGCTAGATTGCAACCACAATGATGACTATCTGTTTTTGATTTTGAATATTTCCTGACTGTGTTTTTTTTTGTCTTGTGTGTGTGTGTGTGTGTGTGTGTGTGTGTGTGTGTGGACAGATCCCTTTGATGTAGAATCAGGCAGAGAATGTATGAATCTGAATCGGCCCATGAGGTGAGTAACTCAGTGTTTCCTCTACGTTTATTTCAGCATGGCGGCCCCCCACGGTTTAATTAATACCGCCAAGGTAGCCTATCAGAATCAGGGCAGATGCACATTTGATTTTTAAATAATCCTGCGACGTATCCTCCCCTGCTGGCTGGCTCACATTGCAATTTAACAGCCTAAACTAGTCAGAGGTTATTGCTGTAGCATATTCTCAGTGTTTCCTCTTCATTTAGCGGTGCCACTGCTTCAGAATTAGGGGAGACGCAAAATATTGTCTGGAAGCATAGTAGGCTAAATGCCCTCCACTGGCGGCTGAAAATTGCAGTCTAAGAATAAACAGCAATGCTAATCCGAGGTAGGCCTACCTGTCTAGTTGTATTCCATAAATAAATTGTGTTTATAGACGTTAGTGGCATGCGCTATCAAGAGCTTCCATATGCTACACATGTTTGTCAACATGGTGGAAAGGTGTAGCACAGGCCAAGGAAACCCCATTCATTTCTGAAGCTGATCGTATAAAGTATTTACCATATCGTAGCCTATAGGCCTAAGCTCGCTCGCAACAACAGCAAAAATGAAACTGGAGGATGTCTCCGCGAAGACACTGCTGTTAGATGCGCACTCAATCGCGAATCGACGCAGTAAAAAAAGCAACGACTGCTGGTAGTAACGAAGGTAAATTGCAAAACATTTTGTATGCACTCGCGGTGATGGCCTAATAGGCCTAATGTGAATCGCGAACTATAAAGTAAAGGAGATTTGCACCAAATAAAGGCAGTGTGGGTTGTGTTTTTTACAACGTGTTGGCACAAAACTTAATTTCTGTCATAAACGAAGTAAGCTAAGCGTTTCAACGTGAACTACCGGTATGTTAAAGCGTTCAAGTGACAATGTGGTTTAATGCATGGGTTAACGTGACTCGAGTCAGACAGAAGATGGGCCTGTTTTAGTTCCTGAATCCTGTCCCTCTGAAGTCATGTTAGGCTAAATGGTGTGATTAGCAACTAGAATTTAAAAAAAAACATCCCGGGAGCCGGCAGTGACACCCTACCAGTTTTTTCATACTAACTTTTTTATTTCTTGGGGGGGGGGGGGGGGGGGTTAACAGTTTAAAAACTTTTCAAAAAAATCTAGAGGAAACACTGAGTAACTCCTTGGCATAGACACCAAATCAGTTCAAACCTACTTTAATTGTCCCAATAGGACATCTTTACTTTCAGCCAAATCTTGCCACATTTGACATTGGATTTGTACTTGGGGGTGGGGGTCCTCTTTGAAGAACGACAAATCAAATTAACTTGCAAACAAGATGTATCAATAAGTTTGCTGCCACCAATATAACATAAATATGTTCAGAGAGGTGGAATGGGTACTCTAACTAGGGTGCACTGCAGCCATATAGTCCTGTCCTATTCTTATTCATTTGGCTAATGCTTTTATCCACAGTGACTTACATAAGTCTATTATTACAAGAGCCAGTCTCCCCAGAGCAACTCAGGTTTAAAGGAGAATTCCGGTGTGATCTTGACCTAAAGTGTATTGAAACATGATACTGAGTGTGAACGTATGTCTCATAGCCCATCTCGGCTTGTCCCCTGCACTCCAAAATCGGGCGCTAGTTAGCCGATGCTACCAACAGCTTTTTCAATAGTGGTGCTTCGGCATCGGGCTAGCCATGCAAATAAATCACTGTTTTACACCCATTTACGAGGCTCAATGTATCTCCACACTTCATTGGTAGACTTCCGAGGGCCCTGACATTTAAAACGAGACATTGAGAACTTTGAAAAAGCACTGGTAGTTTACTTACAAGACGATTTATACAGACAGTATCTTCACGAAGTTTAGCGTTTGCAGCCATCTTGAATTTAGTCACGATAAGTCGAGCAACGAGTAAGAATGAACAGGTATGATAAGGGATCAGATTCCAAAAATAATTCAGTGGAAATGCATGGATTCCAGTTTCTTCCAGCGGGAAAAGTCACCATTTTCACCGGAACAGGTCATTTAACCATCCAAATGATTTCTAAACGGGTTTATTACGTTGAAATAGTTGCCAAGTTCCCCTTTAACAATAGTGCTGTGGAGTGGATGACACTCATTGTCCAAGATGTTGATCAGTTTGTTCAGGGTCCTTTTGTCAGATATTGAAGTGATGCACTCCAGTTCAGCTCCCACTACAGAGCCAGCTTTCCTTACCAGCCTGTCAAGTCGCCCCGCATCCTTCTTCAATGTGCTTCCTCCCCAACATACCACTGCATAGAAGAGGACGCTGGCAACAACAGACTGGTAGAACATCCTGAGGAGCTTGCTGCACACATTGAAGGAGCGCAGCCTCCTCAGGAAGTACAGCCTGCTCTGCCCTTTCTTGTAGAGTGCGTCAGTGTTGGCTGACCAGTCCAGTTTATTGTCCAAGTGGAGACCCAGGTACTTGTAGGTGCTTACCACCTCGACATTGACCCCATCAATGGTGAGAGCCTGGACTTGAACCCACAACTTGTCTGACTACTTAGTCCTTACACTAACACCACCCGAGTCACTATAGGGACACCTCTATCCCAAACCCATCACCAAGTGTATCTGACTGTTTAGAAAAGCGCTATATAAGTTAAATGTATTATTTTCTAATAGGTATTATTTACAATTTCTCAACTGTACCACAGTAGTTCTTCTTTCACGTCCAGATTGGGTGACCTTAACATTTAGGAGATGTTTCAAACATTTAACAATGTCAGCTAGCCATATTAGCCCTCTCTGTTCTTTACATTTGCCCATGTAATATACATATAGACAAACAATATTTATACTATGCAGATGGCAGAAAACATTTAATACAAGAATGAAATATCAAGTATGAGCATTTACATTATATATATATGTGGGATATCAGGGGATGAATTAAATTTTTATAACAAACACTTTGCCATAAGGATGACTCCTTACATCACTAATTATTGACCTACAGGTGTATGGATTGAGCTTTTAATTTGAGCGTTAAGTCTGCATGTGTTTACACTTTAATAGGAGAGATGAGGATGAGTGTGATGAAGCCGAGACATCTGAAGAAGAAGAAGACCAAGAGGAGGAGGAGGGTGATGCGAAGACTGCTGGGAGTGCAGAGGACCGTGATGAAGAGGCTTCCTGATCTTTACGCTGTCAATGTCTTTCTTAAACAACATGGAGGTCGTCACAGAAGGTTGAGTTCAGCGTCTGTACTTCTGAAAGGAGTAAAGGACCTGTGGACTGATCGTGAGAATTGAGAATAAAGCTTATAGTGTCAGTTTATTATGCCAAGTGCTCTCTGTGATGTCAAATCAACCTGGGCTATATAGTAAAGAATGCACAAAAATGTTGTCATTTTGAGTGATGCACAGACAGTAGGTCCCATGTAGATGAGTGCTTCTGTTACTTTTCACCAATCTTGTGCCTCCGATCTTTCATATTAGTTTAAGTGTGTGTTGTTGAAAGAAATGAGAATTGTGACTCTTTGCTAATAGAATTAAAAATGTTTTTATGATTTGTGTATAAGCTCTGTTTTCATTGAATTGAGCTTCACTTTGAATGCCCCTTCTGGTCTGCTAGTTGTATGACAAGCAAAATTGTGTTCTTTTCAGCTACGCAATTATGAATGAAAATACAACAAATTTCTAATATAAAATATATGCTATGCAGTGTTAAGACTTTTTAACACCATTAGATTTGTTGCTGTACCAATCAGTGGTCTATGTGGAGAAGCTCAGTTGACATTAACATGCTGCATATAAGGGGAAGAAAAGCAGACCTGGGTTGGTAAGGTAAAAAAGGGCATCTCTGCATGACAGGGAAATTTTAGATGCTGTTTGAGAAGCCAGTACTGTGTCCTTTTTTCCCCTAAAATGCTGTTTGTTTTAAACCCACCCTGAAATAAATAAAACAAATTATGTATTTCGTCTTTTATCTAATTATTTCCATATTTGAATTCTAGATTATAATTAGCTTTTCTAGTACTCTGTTCTTCAGATGAAGTTTAGTCTTGCATGACCAAAACTCGCCCGCTCCAGACTTAATCACAAGAGGGCGCACACAAGCAGTGGTGCTAGAGCTTCTCGACTGCGGTAACATTGTTGTGGAATGACGTCACAGCTGGAAAATGAAGGCGCAGAGGCAGCCATGACTACAAGCTCTGTAATTATTTAATCCAAATAAATACTCGCGGAAAACTTCCATGGCAAGAGCCACAAGTCAAATTGTAAGTATTGTGACTTTTAGATAAATGCTGATTCGAAGCCGTTGGCCATGATAAATAGTATGGCAGCTGTAAAATATAATTTTCTGTAGGCCCTTCTTCGAGACTCGATGGTTAGCATTAGCTAGCTAGCTAGCTAGCTAACCTTACATAGCAAGCCAAAACCTAGGACCTTCGGCGAAATTGTTGTGCTAGTTGCTAATGTTTAAGATCTTACTTTGCTTTAGCATATGACAAGTTTCTAAAGCAGTTCTTGAAATGTTCCTGTTATCTGTCTGTTTATTACGTTATATTATAGTCTTGGCTGATCTTGTAACCTTAAGCACGGGGTCTGCCAGTGTTGTGTTTACAGTAGGTCGTGTGTGTGGCCTTACCTCTATTTTATCCTGTAAGCAAACACTATTTAAGCTAACTCTAGCTAGCTAGCATGATCCAATGCACTTGTGCGAACTTACGAGTCAACTTTAGCATACACGAAGAGGCTAACGTTATGTGAAGTTCATAAACAGTCAAGCTATGCAAATAAATCAGCAATTGATGGGTTTCGAAACACAAATTGGTGTAGTTTGTGATATCTTAGGATCAGAATATGTCTGTACGTATACAACATTATCTGCTGACATAGATTGCAACTTCAAATATCCAAGATCGCTTTTCTAACTAGCTAATTTAATCGTCAAGGTAGTGTTCATGTCAGATGTGCGAGCGAATGATACTGTGCTTGCTAGTGTAGCTAACTTTAGCCATCATTGAGTAAAAAAAAAAAAAAAAACATACTCTTAGCATTCATTACCTTTCTTCGGAAATGAAAGTTCCGGTATGGTTACCTTTCCACTGTTTACTTATATTTGATGGATATGTGGTTGACGTGATTTTAATGGTCAGTTAAAAACTTAGCTTGTATGTACTTCAAGTGAATTGCTATTTTCACGAAATCGGTGGCTAGCGGTTAGCTAACGTTACCTTGGGCAGCTAGCGTTTGCTAGTGTAGTAGCAGTAGCGCAGAACTTATAACGGCAGCAATCCGTCCTGTGTTAGGTTAGCTCACCTCTGGCCCATTAGGCATTCTCTCTAATAAGGAAGTTTTGCACATAAGTAATGCCGATTTTCAGTGTGATGTTCTATGTTTTATTCATTTTTAGAAAAGTTAGCGAGGACTTTGAACATGACCTACCAGCTGGCTAATATGGCCAGCTAGCCAAGTTGTTTTTACCAATAACAGTGCTGTATCGTGGACGGCCTCATGTTAAACTCGTCACTTTGCTAGCTAGCCACCTACGACATTGTAATTCGTAGTGGAGGGCTGCCAACGGCAACATGGATGAGATCAGGTAGCCCAGGCAAGCTAAGCTGTACAATCACATAGCTAACGTGACGTGTCTCTTGTCCATAAGAAGCTAGTTGTAGGTAGGCTAAAATGTATGCTTAACCAGCTAGATCTCCTTGAATGGCATTGGCACGGCTCCCGCCTGCATTTGTGCTCATCTTATTAATTGTTACCGTCAAATGCCGCTGCTGACTGTTGGGCCAAAGTTCTTAACGGTCGAAACCTGTAGCTGGCATGATGGCATAGGATGGCTAATGCACTAATGGGCAGATAAGGTTTTGCTTGTCCATGTGAAATGGTGATGCACCTGTTTGCCTGTGGGTGTATGAAACTTAGTCTGTGTCCTGGAAGTGTGTTATGTAACTAAGCATGTTTGTGTGCGCTACTACATGGCATGTCAATTTCTGTCTTACGCGTTCTTCCTCTCTCCCTTCCTCTTTTTTAGTATGATGTTGCACCCCTCCACTCCTCTGTTGTTCACTGCCCCTGTCCATTCATGGTAAGAGGTCAGCAGGACACGCCACGTCTCCCAGGCAACAGCATGGAGGGTCCAGTTGCACCTCCCCAGCCCGCCCAACCGAAGAAGAAGAAGTCCGAGGATTTTAAATTTGGCAAAATCTTGGGAGAGGGCTCCTTCTCTACTGTAAGTACGCCCATATACCCAAACACACGTGTACTCACACACACACACACACCAGTCTGTGAAACCACAGTGTTGTTATCTTGTATACACCATGTAGTTCCCTTCTCTGAAACTTTGATCACACCCTTTTGTAATTTGTCAAAGTCATGGGTTGTTCAAGGGTAGAAATGTTCAGCCTTTTACTTTTTTTTTTTTTTTTTTTTTTTTTTTTTACACACGGTGTGTATTTTCATGATACAATTGCAATTATTGTCCTTTTTCCTGTTAGGTTGTCCTTGCGAAGGAACATACAACAGCGAAGGAATATGCCAGTAAGAAACATGGCAATTTATGTTTTGACCATTTTTAAATATGAGTTGTTGTTTCTGTGTGGTGAATGTCTATGATGTCAGTGGCAGTTTGCGACTGTAAACCTCTGATGTTCTGTTGTAGTTAAAATCCTGGAAAAGCGTCACATCATGAAAGAGAAGAAGGCCCAGTATGTGAAGAGGGAGAGAGACGTAATGTCAAGCCTCGATCATCCCTTCTTTGTCAAACTCTATTTCACTTTTCAGGACGAAGAGAAACTCTGTATCCTTCACACACACACACCAAAAGACACACACACCTGCTGAAGCTCTTGGTCACCCTCACACCCATTTACTGATGCTATTTTTAAGCTTTAAGAAATGCCTAAGTTCCAGTTATTTTGTTGTTTTTTATCATTGTAAGGACATACAGCCTTGGTATTGATATAATCCTTTGATGAGATTATCTATTGATCATTTGATAATGTTGTATTGTTAAAACGGGAACTTTGTCCCTTTCTTTCCTAATGTAATTTTTCATTTCATCATATTTTACATGTTGGCAACACACAAATGACCGATTTGCTTGAAAACTATGTTGTATTGTACCACAGCACTGTGCCAGTTCTGAAGTCTATATTCCTTAACTACTATTCAGACTTTGGCCTGAGTTATGCTAAAAATGGGGAGTTACTGAAATACATCCGTAAGATCGGCTCATTTGATGAGACGTGCACAAGATTCTATTCAGCTGAGATTGTGTCTGCGCTGGAGTACCTACATGAGAAAGGAATAATACACAGGTGTGTGTGACATGGAAATATATTTGTATATATGTGTTTGTTTTGTGAATAGTGTTGTGATGTGTTATGATGTCTTTGCGTGGCAGAGACCTCAAGCCTGAGAATATTCTGCTCAGTGAGGAGATGCACATTCAGATCACCGACTTTGGCACAGCAAAGCAGCTCTCCTCAGACTGCAAGCAGGGTGAGTGCACGCAGGCAGGCATACCTACACACACGCGCACACACACACACACACACACACACCTCTGTTGTGGTCTGTCAGTTCCTGGGTCTGCTCTGTTGTCTGTCGTGGAATTGACTTTTGATTTTGGTTGTGTGCCTTTCTCGCTCCTGTGATGCACTGACTGTGTTCTTGCACTGCAGCAAGGGCAAACTCTTTTGTTGGAACAGCTCAATATGTGTCCCCAGAGCTTCTGACTGAGAAATCTGCCTGTAAAAGGTAAGACTTGTACACAGATACAGGAATATATATTGTACTAATTGACGCCTTGCAAGGCAGCCTATGTCATCAGTGTATGAATGAGTAAGTGAATGGGTGAATGTGAGGCATTACTCTGTTAAGCAATTTGAGTACTCTGAGGAGTAGAAAAATGCTATATATATTATAATTATGTTACAACATTATAAATAAATGCAGTCCATTTGCTATTGTCATTTTTTTTTAGAATTAAGTCTCTTTTGCGGGGGAAAAAATCTGGGTGCAAGCATGAGAGAACCGTTCATTTGATTATAACCTCAGGGTTTGCCAAATCTGCCTCTCAGCATTCAGTCTTTCTTATGCATGTTTGAGTGTGAGAAAATCATTAATCGAAATCACTTCCTGTTTTTTTTTTTTTTTATCTTCAATATTTGCAACAAGGTTGAGTTTTACAGAGATTAACTGGCTTCCATTTTATTTCAGCATGATGAATGAACAACTACATCTGATTTACTTAATATTTTGTGTCCATAACAAAGAAGTAATAGTTTAAGTGATAGATGTTTTGATAGGAAAACTTATTAATGAAGAATTTCATGAATAACTACCTCAAGGTTGTCTGTAAGCAGTCCTAGTGGCACTGGCTATTGCCTGAGCGTAATTACGATGGCCCTTGTTGTTTTACAGTGTAACCTGATTTTCTATTTCACTTCTTCTAGGTGCAGCTTATTAACACATTTCATGCCAAGTTATTTAGATATATTGGCTATATATCAATAGGTCTAATTTGTTTGCATCACATATTGTAGTTCTGTTGTTTTCTTGGAGAACATGGTTGATGTTTTGATAGTGACTCATATCTACTTGGTTGTTTTTCTCTTCCACAGCTCTGATCTTTGGGCACTGGGCTGCATCATTTACCAGCTCGTTGCTGGGTTACCACCATTCAGAGCTGGGTAAGTCCACTTGATTTTCTCATCCAGTACTACGAGAGTGGGGTGGATTCTACTGCTGAAACTATTGATATGGGGCTTTTTCTATTCTCATCTTTTCACAGAAATGAGTACCTAATATTCCAGAAGATTATTAAATTGGAGTATGAATTCCCTGAGAAATTCTTCCCCAAAGCCAAGGATTTGGTAGAACGACTCCTGGTGAGCATAGTAACACCAGTGTTACACACTCCAGTGGATGCATATGTGTTGCTTTTTTCACACTGGTTTTTAATCTTTTTCACTAATAGTCCTTGGATCCTGCAAAGAGAATTGGTTGTGAGGAAATGGGTGGGTACGAACCTATTAGGTCTCACCCCTTCTTCGAGTCAGTTTCTTGGCGAGACTTACACCTTCAGACCCCACCCAAACTCAACGCTTACTTGCCTGCTATGTCTGAAGATGACGAGGACTGCTACGGCAACGTGAGTACACTTAGACAAATATACCAATTCATGTCCGTGCACAAGATTCACTTTACTTTCATTAAAAAGCGCACATAGACTCTTGATTAGTATGCTTGCTAAAGCAGGCACACTGTCGTTCTTAAGTTCCCCATCTTATTATTATTCCCGTCAGCCCGTTTTTTGGCCAGCCCCTGCTCCTAGAGCTTTTGAAATATTGTCACCGGTCCAACTCTGGAACGTCAAGCCAGAACCGGTGTAGTGTGGAAATTGAAGACTACGTTACTGGCCCTTGTCGTTTTCCCGCCACATTGGATTTTATCGAAAGCGAAACTGAATTTGCACAGGTAGCAAATTGTCAGATCTTCACGAAACTTGGCGTACATGATTCTCAGACCAAGCCTCACAAACGTTTTGATTTTCGAAAGCATTTCCCCAAAACAGCCAAACAAAATGTATGGCGTAGCCACCAAACAGGAAGTAGGTCATATCTCAGGAACACTTTCACGTATCATAACCAAACTTAGTACATGGACTCCAATGTGAGGATGCACAGAAAATTTGGTGCCCTTTGATCCCAAGGGGGCACTGCAATTAGCCAAGGCATTTTGGACGTTGCGTTAATGTTAACTTTTGAACTGTATGCCCGATTTTCAAAAATGAGGTACTGCTGGAATCTTTATCCATATTCCACTGTCTGCACCTGTTGGTGAAACGTACAAGAGCAAGCACACTTTGTAGTTCCTCGGAAATACTTTCTAGTTTTAGTTGCAACTTAACAAATGTTGCTATTCCTTCTATTTGATGCTCAAGCCGCCTTTGATAGCTAAGGGCCTATATATCTTTTTCATCATCAACTACAATCATTTATTTTATTTTATGTATTTTACATTTGATAAATTACATTTAGTGTGAGTGTCCAGACCCTACATTTTAATGTGGGTCTGGCTCGTCAGGCTAACAATCATTGTTTATTTGGGGAAAATGTACTGTGCAAGAATCAAGTAACTAATAACAATAATTACAACAACAAAACAATATGTGATACTTTATTTATTTTATGTGATTTGTGTATCATTATTATTCCCCTTCTTTTCTTTCTATTTATTATTATTATTATTATTATTATTATTATTATTTGCCTTTTGTATCGTTTATTGTTCTTGTTTTGTTATTTTGATTATTGTTGTTGTATGTTTTGTAACTCAGAGCATTGCTGTAAAAGAGCTTGATGCTTAGTCAATTTTTTCCCTGAATAAAAAACGGTTGATGATGATGAAAGTCTAAATTTCAGTCAAAGCAAGAACACTGCACAACAGCTTTACTTTGTATTATACCCTCAACTTGGTCTACTGACATAAATCAATTTAATTTTAATACCCCTTATGTAATATGTACGGGGTGCAAACATTTGACAGCAGCTGATTTACCAAAATCAGATTTGATCTGAGGCGTTTCAAGGGATATAAATCCCTGTGAGTATGTACACTGTTTCCGCTAGATTTTTTTTTAACAGTGGTCCTAAAACCACCCCAGTAATAAAATGTATAGAACTGTGATAAACTACATCTACTGAGATAAGTGTGGAAGGGGCTACATGCATATAGGCTACACTATCACCATAGTGAGGGACTGATAGCCTAGTTGATTGGATAATGGTCATTCTGTTTTCTAGAGAGGAGCAAGACATGATCCTGTAAAGTTTAAAGGACTATGTACATCGGCGCCGACTTGACTGCGGCGTAATTAGATTATTTTCAAAAAACGTTCAGCCCTAATCTGCATAAAGATGAACTTTGCAAGGTTCTATTAAGCACAGATGTCATTAATGTACAATGTGAACTGTAATGGGCCCAAAATCAAGCCTTGCGGAACACCATTTTTAGTTTTAACGCCTCAGGTTAATTCTGTTACATCTACACACTGTGCTGTCAGAGAGGTAATCTTGAAACCATTGAAAGGAAACTTGAAAATCCAAAGAGATTTTATAAGATTAATCTAAGATTTGACAAATCAGTAAAAAAAGCTGCACAATGTGTCTTTCTATCAACTGCAGTAGCATTATCACTTACCACAACAGTTGCTGCTGTAATGATGCTATTGCCAGCACTGAATCCAGATTGATAAGTACTTTTAAAATAGCATTTGAAGACCAAAAGGAACAAAGCAGGTTATTTACAAAGGATTCTAACATTGTTGCTTAACATGGGAGCTTGGATATGGGTCTGTTATTCAAATCACTTGAGCTTGATGTACAGGAGTCACTAGTTTTTCTTGTATTGAATCTTTAAGATGTCAAAAATAACCCAATCTGGGGCCATCATCCCTGTACCAGTCCAAAGTGCATGTGCATGCCCACCTGTCTATAATAAGCCCATCTAGAAACACAGAATACTATTATTATACACTAATTATGCCCTTAATTAAATGACCTCTTTTTCTGCCTTTCCCTCTCGTCTCCATTCAACCTCTGCAGTACGATGACCTCCTCAGCCAATTCAGCAATATGCAGGTGACTCCGGCAGTAGAGGGCTCTTCCCCTGCCCCCCCTGCTCCCGGCCCTAGTCCCGCTCCCATCTACAACCCGACCCTATCTGTGGATCAGTTCATTCACGACCTGGACAGCAACAGCATGGAGCTGGACCTGCAGTTTTCTGACGAGGAAAAGCGCTTGCTGCTTGACAAACAGTGTGCCGCCAACCCATGGTATTCAGATAACCAGCTGATCTCTCACTTTTTTTTAAATATACTCGCATGTACTTATATACTTATATACTCACAACTCTTTAAATCCCCCTTTTTAATGTGTTTCAGGCACCAGTTTGTAGAGAACAATCTTATTTTGAAGATGGGCCCCGTAGACAAACGCAAGGTAAGGCAAGAAATTCACGCTCACTAAATGAGTTATTTGTTGCCAAACTAGCTCCTGGTCACCCAATGCCATAAGCTTAAAGTACCGAATAGCTGTCAACTAGCTAACTAAATGATTAGTCTTTCCACCCTGAGGAGATGGGGGGGGGGGGGTAGTTTACTCCCCTACCTCACCCCTTTCACACATCAAGGTGACTACAGCTTCAACAATTCATTGATTATTTGACAACTATTGTTAATCATCTTACCACATTTTGGTAATGGGTTTATGTCGTTTTTAAATTTGAATTTAAAATACCTCAAATCTCTGATTGCAGCTTCTTAAGCTTTACCTACTCCTCTATAATGACAAACTAAATATCTTTGATGTATGGAGAAAACAAGGCATTTGAGGACAACCTAGAGCTTAAGGAAATGTTGAACAGCAATTCCTCACCATTTTCAGACATTTAACTATCAAGCAACCTGTCCCCGTAACCTATGTGTTTATCCAAATGTCATTCTGTTTTTAGGGCCTTTTTGCACGGCGAAGGCAACTACTCCTAACTGAGGGTCCTCATCTGTACTATGTGGATCCGGTCAACAAGGTTCTAAAGGGGGAGATTCCCTGGTCTCCAGAGCTTCGGCCAGAAGCCAAGAACTTCAAAACGTTCTTTGTTCATACGGTAAATAGATAATAAAATGTTCACATGTCAAAAAAGTCCAGGGTGCTCAGGAAGAGTCGGGAATTCAAATTCAGTGGAAAAAGGAAATCTTTTTCAAAAATATTTTAAAAGCTTTTATTTCAATGGTTATTTCATGATTGAAAACATGTAGTGTGCATATTAAAAAATAAGCTGAGGCCCCAGTCGTGGCGCAACTGGCTGGGGCACCTGAACTGTACGCCGGCGACCCGGGTTCGATTCCCGCCCCGTGGTCCTTTCTGGATCCCATCCCGACTCTCTCTCCCGGACCCCACCCCGACTCTCTCTCCCACTCACTTCCTGTCATTCTTCACTATCCTGTCAATTAAAGGCATAAAAGCCCAAAAAAATATACTTTAAAAAATAAGTTGAGAAGCAACCCACATGTAGCTGCAACAGCTATGCGCTAATATTTGGAAATGGGTGTCAATGGGATCCTTTCCAGAGCGAATTTGCTAACAGGTTCGGTAAGGTTAACCCAGGCATTAATTTAATTTTGCATTAATTTAATAATGCTTCTGTTTTTTTCGCAGCCTAACCGGACATACTATCTGATGGACCCCAGCGGAAATGCTGACAGATGGTGCAAGAAGATCCAGGAAGTCTGGAGGAAGATCTACCATAAGCACCAGAACCCTGGCCTATAGGAGTGCAGATCCTCCTTGGCCACACCTCCCTGCATCCCTCTCGGCCAATTACAGAACAGAGACGGTCCCAAAACTGCACCTTCAACTAGTGCAGTTTCTAGAGTAGACTCCATCTCCTCATTTTCATTGTTGCTCTCTTCCTTCTATCCTCTACCCTTAGTCCCCTCTCTCACAGTGCATCAGAATACTCTGGAATACTTTTTTTCCTTTTTTCTTTCTCTGTGATCCCATTCTTGCTTTCCTGTATGCCGAGTAATTTTTTTTTAGTGCACAGGTCCGATCTAAGGTAGTGTGGCATTTGGAAGTTAGGGTAGTGTGGCATTGAGTCGGTAGTCTTGATGTTTCTCCATTTTCCTAGAGTTTCACACTTACCGACCCAGCCAGATGAGATGACTTATAAAGTAGAAGTAATTATGAAATATGAACTGTCATCCTTATGTCATCACATTTTCTGGATTGTTCCTCTGCCCTCTCATTTTCCCATACCTGTGTGTAACTTCTGTCATTAACTTCAGCCTCCTCCAAGAACACAAAAGCCCCACCCTCAGCTCTGATCTGATTGGTCACCATTAGAATAAGGCGGGTCCTTTCCCTTCATTGGCCACCATTGATGGTCTTACTGATATGATTGGATGAGTGTTTAGAATGTTTTCTGGTCTTCATTTTGTCCCTTCCTCCAAACAGCCTCATCCTGAACAAAACCCACCCCAGGAGCAAAACCTAACTGTAACACCCATGCGTCCCAATCATCCAATCACCCCCCCCCCCCCCCCCATAACAATCACTGCAGAACTCTGGGAAATGTAGTTCTATAGGGGTGTATCCACAAGAGTTACACATCAGCCCTGAGCCAATGGCACGACTGATTTCATTGTTTTTTTGTTTTTTTTCCCCCCTCTAGTCTAAGGCTCTACGATGGGGATGGGGGGAGGGGGTGTGTAATGGTTGTGAGTGTGAGCGTGTGAGTTGATTGGTGTGCCTGTGAGCAGCGAGTGCACTGTGTATAAGGTTGGTGGTATGCGCTTGACTGAGTGTGTGTCCTGTCTCCCTGGGGCGTTTTAAAGGAAAGGCGGCAGATGGTTGCGTTTGTGTATCTCCCCCTCTCCTCTCTTGGCTAGAGGAGTAGGGGGAACTGTGATGTACAGATGATGTAATATTGAAATCTGACGTGAGAAATGCAACGATGCTAGGATCCAGGTTTTGTATTTTTATTCTTGTATAAGGTTATTGGATGGCTAATTCTAGCCTCTAGTCATTCTGTGTTATTTAAATTCTAATATATGAAAAATCATATTTGGATTGAAGTCATATTCGGGGGCCATGCTGTGTGTATGTTTTGAGATGTAAAGCCTTTGAATGTGAAGAATTATTGTAAACTATGATATTTTACAGCTTTTTTTTCTTACTATATCATATACATTTTCTATTTGCTCAGTGATTTAATCATATTTCTGATCATTTGAAGCCTGTCTCGTTGCCACGGTGAAGTCTGCTGTTCTGCAGCGCCACCTAGAGCTGAAATAAAGCATGTAGGGGTTTAGGCCGACAGACCATGCGTCTGTGTGTGTTTTTTACGCTGTCTTTGATATCGAAGATAGGGAGGTTGATTTCACGTTTAGGTATATAGGCTGGTTATGAAACAACAGTTGTTTGCATTTAAGTGGTGTGTGTTTGTGTGTGTATATGTGTATATATATATATATATATATATATATAAAAAATATTTTTTTTTTTTTTTTTTGTAGGAGTATATATTCCTTTAACTTCATAATTATGTGCCATGGTACACTGATGGGGACAAATGGATTTAACAGGTGCTCAGGAGTTTACATATTTATAGTGTTCCTGTTTAAATTACTTAACTCAAGGGACATATTACTGAATAGCTTCATTGATTTCACAAACGAGGCAGTTAATTACTTGCTTTGTTAAACAAATGGTAGTTTGGAAAAATAACTTTTAATGTTGACTTGGACAGAAAAGGTGTATATGGCTATTCAGAACATTCTTCTTTGCTCTAAAAGAAACCAATCTCAACCGGTCTTTTCATTAGGTATTCACCCTTGCAGGTTTCATTGACTGATAGAAGGAACACTTTGAAACCTGTATTTCTCCCTTTTTTCAATTCCCTGAATGTCTCATGTTCTAAAGGTTAGCCTTCGTAACCTGAAATCGTTAGGATCTGTCATGATGCCAGCACAGATGGACTGTGTTCTGTTCTTAGGTTGCTGTAAGCATTTCCCTTTCAGTGTTTGCTGCCACATTTAGGAAGCAAAACACACAAAAGCCCTGTCTAGGTAAAAACTGTCTACGTATGTTTTCAACCACTGGTTTTTAGTTTGCCTGTACTTGAGCCTTCAGAAAACAATTGCCAGGCTTCAGCAGGGGTGGCCTTACCTCCACCCTATCTTTTAAGAATGTCCTGAAGACTCTCCTCTTCTGAGAACACCTCTCCTAACATGTCCGACTAAGTAGCAGCACTGTGCACACTTCTCAACCTGTTCCTTTTCACAGTTAGCGTTCTGCTGTATTGCAGCTTGAGCGTTGTTCCTCACTTGAAAGTTGCTTACAAGCAATTGCTTAATGTAAATTACTGGAAGTCAATTAGTAGGATATTATTTAGTTATCACTGTTATACATGTATGCATCTTTCAGTACATTGCTTCGTTTCTACAAACCTGAGAACAACATAACTAGACTTGAAATTATGTTTTCATGCTGCTACTTAAGTATAATCTCAAATTCTAGCCTCATGATGCTAAAGCCATCCTTACACCTGAAGACTTTGACACTATTTGGGGAATATTCTTCAAAGATTGTAGTCTTTTGAGTAAAACTTGAATTGGGGCATTAGAAGACTCAAATGTTCTAGTCTTTATGGGTAGCAGCTAGCAGCAACAGAAAAGGCAGTCTGTGTGGGCGGGGTTTCCTCAGAATGCAGCCCTCTGGCGGTCAGTTCAGGAATCTCCAAGTAGCCCAACCCCCTGCGGGAAAGATAATGACCGTATGCACGGGAGCTGTCATGAGGAATTTGCTGTGTTTACCCCTAGACCACAGCTACCCCGTATCATACCGGACAGTTGGAAGTTGTTCGAGGATTCCAAAGTGAAGAAGATCCGATGCTTCCTTCAGAGTACGTTCGTATACAGAAATACATTACAGCTAAATGCCGAATGTGAAGTTTTGAGTGGGCTCCATGGTGTCTGTTTTTTCTCATGTAAAATAAATACAAAAGACACTCCCCGTCCTTTCACATCGCTGCTTGTCTGCCGAGCGGAACGCTCGCATTGGCCGTTTCCTGCCGGCGCCCCACTCATCGAAGAGAAGGCAAGGAAGCGGAATGGCCGAGAATAGCTGCGATATCAGCGGACAAGACTGCAGAAGGTGTCCGGTTCTATCTTCACCAGGAGGTAAACCCCCAACGTCTTTCAACGGAACGTCGAAATGGGTCCGTCTGAATGTCGGTGGCACGCACTTCCTAACGACACGACAGACCCTCTGTCGGGATCCGAAGTCGTTTCTATACCGACTCTGCCAGGCGGATCCCGATCTGGACTCCGATAAGGTAAGCAAAGTCTTCATTCTCAAATCGACAAAGTAGGGACGGTAAAGATCTTTCAAACAAAGTATCCGAACTGTTAGAACATCTGCAACACTGAACAAAAGTCCCTCTCACCTTCGAAGTGAATTACCGCATATTCCACGCTTAAGTCTCCCATAAATAAGTTAAAGGAAAATGAGTTCCTTGTGAACTGTAAGCACATCACCCAGCTACGAGAGAATAGACAAACTCCGTATGTAATCTGAATTGACGCCATGAACGTAACCTACTTTTATTCAACTGCACGTCGTGCTGCTATTAACTCGGTGAAAGTTTTAAGAAATCAATTTGATGTGGTATAGGTAGTTTGGACTGTGAAGGGCCAGTATTCCACTAGCAATTGGCCTGTTTAACTCGAGGAAAACCGCTTTAAATTATTTAGCCCACATTTCATCCGAGGTAGAAATGGAGGCTGCACTTGTGTGAAAATGTAGCAGAGCACATGTGGGATCCAGAGTGCTTTAAGTGCCCTCTTTCTCTTTGTGTATAGCCTACGACATTGTGTGAGCATGTACAACGTCAATTAGACTGTTAATCGCAGTGCACATTAACTATCTGAACATTCAAAACAAGCCTATTGCCCTGTGCTATTTTCTAAAGATATTTTGGGCATATGATTACATTTTTTGTCAAAATATGACGTTCGACCTTTGAGTCCTGATAATCCGCTTTCACTCAGTTTGGGGTTGACACAGGGCTTGTGTTTACGCGCGTGCGTAGTGCACGCCGTAGCACACAGACCCTCTGTTGTTGTCTGGGGTGCTGAAGTAACCCAAGCTTTGCACACACACACACAAGCTGCCAGGAGTATGGTGGAGCTGGATGCGGTGTACACTTAAGTGGTCCTCGCATTGATATTACCATGCATTAACGAATGCATGATTCATGAGATAATTTCTTCATTAACGTGCACATTTCACCAACAGTGGTGAGTGGAAGTTTTGATAATTTCAGTAGGTGCTTTTCATGGATATACCTGTGATGTCACAACGCCAACCATAATGTGTGTTGGGACATTCTCTTTTGCTCATTCACAACTGGTCAGGCATGCTGTGCGTTCTCTCTTCACTGGCTGAATAGCCTGTGTGGGGATGGGGGGTCTTGATGAGGTCATCATGATGGTTCTGCTGAGCCATCTGTCTCTCTTTTACTCTCTAATCGTCATGTTCTCCTGCATCTAAGGGAAACACTCAACTGCATGCACTCAGTTTCCTACACCAAAATAGAATTGCATTTGTTGTACATAAAAGGAACTAGACCAGTGTAAAGTAAATGAGCAATAAGGGGTTGGGGTGGCAGTTTGGAGTGTGTGTGGCTGACTGTGTGTGTGTGTGTGTGTGTGTGTGTGTGTTGGGGGGGGGGGGGCACATGGGTATTCCCCAGCATTTTAGTAGGCATCCTGCATACTCTTGCTCCCCTGGTCTCTCACCTATTCTCATAATTTAATCTCAGACGGTAATCTCAAAATAATCTCCTAATCCTAAATAATCACATGGTTTAACCCAAAGAGAGCGGCGCTGGGATTAGCTGGTAAAGAGCTGCCTCTCTCAGTCTTAGATTTCCATAATCCCCCCTTTTATTTGGCTAATGTAAATATAATGTATGTATTGCTGTTCTATTTTTTTAAGAACAGTGGGGCGTTCTCTGTGAATGTCTTTCTACATTGTATCCATTGGCCTACCTCTGATAAAATATGTATCAAAAAGTTTTCGACTTCAAATTTGCCAAGATATATTGGTATAATTGTGCTAATGAGTTGCGTAATATTGAAAAAGCAGAATTTTGAATGAACGTGTGGCATAGTTTCTCTCATTACTGGCAAAATATTAATAACTTCTACCACCACTGCTGTTAAAACTACTATATTGTTATTCAGTGTAGGAATTTGTGTGGCCCAGATGGAGGACAACAATATATATTTTTTTTAATTATTTTTTTTTATCTTGTTTCATTCATGACTGTCCACTGGAATGAACCCCTCACTTTCCATTTTACTACATCTAATTTGTGCAAACTTGGGGTGGGAATTACAGATTAACTGACAAATTGATACTATCATGATATTTTGCCCATGAAAACGATAATATCATGATTAATGGTACATTGCAAAAGATTGATCTATGATGCATCACAATATCTGTAAATGAAGAAGAAGAAAAAGCTAAAAAGATGGAATCAATATTTGGTGGCAGCGCATGAATAATGTATGGCAAAAATAAGTCATTGATATTTTGTCCCATCCCTAGTGCTAACCTAATAGGTAGCTTAGTCAGGAGGATGGTTTCTTCATAAACACTTATTCAGGCTCATTGGGGCTCAGAATCACAAGGTCTTACAAATCTCCAACCAGTAGCTCCCCACCTGGATTTTAGTAGCTCTCCAAAAGGGTCAAAGAAAATGTAAATAAATCTAATTCTTTCACTTGGTAAACCTGTTAATGGAATGTTCCAAACTAATTCAGACATCCTGCCCCTTTCTGATACATGATTACTAATTAAACAAATTACACTGCTCCCCAGTGGTTTGGTTTGATAGTAATGTAGACTTGAGGTAGTAGCCTAAACCTACAGACTACCAAGCACGCTCTAGACTTGGCTATGAGGAGTATGGTAAATAACCAGGTCAATAAAAGTAAAAAAATATACTATATTTGTAAGGAATGGGAAACATAGGGTCCCCCCCCCACAAATCTAAATAACAAGTTTGTGTGTCTCATCTGTGGTATGAGCACATCTGTTCTATTCACCTAAGTCCACAGCAACTTTTCGAGGGGACTTTTCAGGTAGCAGTTAACAAGCAGAGAACGTAATGGAGTTGAAAGGAGCCATGAAATGAAGTGTATTGAACTTCATAATCCGTACTGCTACTGATATGAAACATGATGAGCTTTCAGCCACATTCATTCTGTCAAAGTAGCTCTCAGAGAACAAAAGGTTGGAGACCACTGACGTAAGCCATGATATGACTCTGTTTTGAGTTCAAAGCACCCGTGATATGTTGAACATTGTGAGGGGACGTATTGAAGTTAGGGATGCACTGATTCTGAAATTCTTAGCCGATATCGATACTGATAATACAATTATATAACATAGCAATATAAAATAACAATTTGGCCGATAACTGATACCAATACCAATATTTGTGTTTGTTTGTTTACCCTTTAGTAGAGTGGAAACAAAAATATTCAAAGAAAAATAACCATTTTCAAGTCTTTCAGGCTTTCATGGCACAATATTTACCTAGTGCAGAATTTAAGCAATATAACAGATAGATATCAGCCACTGCCATCAGTAAATGTCATATAAATTTGCTGATATTGGCGAATACCGATGCTGGCCGATATATTGGTGCATCCCTAATTGTAGTATAATGTCAGTAAGATCAAAATGTATTCTTTTATCAGGATTCTAAAAACACTGTTAGCATGTTCTGAACTATATCCTTAAAAAATGTCCTATTATTGTACTATAAAATATTGTTAATGAAGCAATAATATAAAAACTATTAATAATCTTCAGGAATGATGTAAAAAAAAAGTTAAGGAGCTATATCTAGCAAAGTATAATGGTGCTAAACAGCATTCTATGTTTTTCCCTAACAGGCTACAGCAGGCACTTAACTTAAGGCTTCCGTTTGCAGAGTGTATGCAGCAACAATTATCTTCCACTATAGGATAGGATATAGGATAATGGAATTACCTACACCAGACATGACCGTAGCACGTACATTCGAAAAAATTAGACCAGTTTTCTAAAACAATTTTAGCGCAAACAGAAAGCTTCAATTGCGCACCCCGTGTAGCCCAGCTGTAAGAGTTCAACTTTACTAATTGGATGTTTGCTTCTCTGCTCTCTTGTGTGCTTTCTTGTTTTTGAAATGGCAAATGGGACCGCTGTTACTACTCTGTCTTTCCTAAGCATACACAAGCAAGAAAGAGAATTGAATGGGAAAGCAGTACTCTTATTCAGGGTCAGAAGATTCAAGACGAGTGTGTTACTTGACCAGAGCTGAGAAATACTTGATCTCTTGAAATACACCCTTACCACCATGTCTTTTAAATGTAATTGGTCGTAATGGACCTTTGGTAAACATAAAAAGCATGGCAGGGCAGTAGGGATGTTTCTTCCCGTCACGCCGACCACATCGCACAGGCCTACAGTATGTTTCCACTGACTTTTTTTTCTTAGCGGTAATATTTGTTTGAAGGTCAATTTAACTGATGTAACCTTTAAAAAGATTACATACAAGGAATACTGAGGCTGAAAGTGTGTTTGAGCCCAGTGTGTGTGTGTGTGTGTGTTCAAGCATTTGCTCGAATGTGCCTCCATAATTCATGAGAAGAGCCTGACTGCACATTAAGAAGGAGTTACTGTTGGGCTATGCACGCGCGCGCACACACACACACACACACACACACACAGACACACACACACAGACAGACACTTACACACACAGACACTTACACACACACAGACCTGCTCTGTGCATCAATATTTAAACTCATTTAAGCTAGAGAATGCCTCCTGCCATTTCCCCTTGCAGCTCTAGCTATAGACCACAGAATTATAGTGTGCGTGCGTGTGTGTGTGTGTATGTGTGCGTCGTGCGTGTGTGTGTGTGTCAGAGGGGGCACTGAGGGGTGCCTGTTAGTGTGCATGTGCCATGTGCACCAGCATGTGTGAGTGTGTGTATATTTTTAGAGTGATCTCTTGGGGTTCTCATGTGAATCCAGCTCACTTCTGCTTTTTCTTTCTGTGCTACTGCTTAAAGTTTAATAGCTTTAATGTCTCTCTCTCTCTCTCTCTCTCTCTCTCTCCTCTCTCTCTCTCTCTCCTCTCTCTCTCTCTCTCTCTCTCTCTCTCTCTCTCTCTCTCTCTCTCTCTCTCTCTCTCCAGGATGACTCTGGGGCATATCTGATTGACAGAGATCCTGTGTATTTTGGGCCAGTGCTCAACTACCTGAGACATGGAAAGTTGGTGCTGAACAGAGACCTTACAGAGGAGGGTAGGAATGCCTGCTCCTACACACACACACACAGTCACTTTAAACATACATACTGATGGTAATGTTGATACCAGAGATGAATGAAGACCCAGTCAGACCAATTGTAGGAAAAATTCAGGAACAGAGTTTTATTTACAATGATGCGCATCAAGGGAGAGACAGCATGATTACCTAAAGATCCATCAACTGCTCTAGCTAGACAAGGAAATAATTAGGGTTTAATTATCCTTCCAGGCTGACGGGAGATCTCATGTGAACTACACTGAATCAAATTCTGATTAGTGGCAACCTGGCAATGAGTGAAACAGTGAATTCCCGCTTATCTCAGTCTAAATACATAGTCACACACAGATACACACGAACAGTACAGGAACAGAATGAAATAGCAACAGTCATCTCAGAAACAGAAACATCAGGGCATAAGCTGCTTATGAATATAAATGCTCTCAATACATACATACAAACACTCTCTTTACACACATATTCACGTTTACTCAAAAATGCCAGATGCATTTGATTTTTTATTTAATATATTTAAAATGATGTGCTTGTGTGTTCTGAAGGGGTCCTGGAAGAAGCTGAATTTTATAACATCACATCGTTAATAAAACTTATCAAAGACAAGATCAGAGAACGAGACACCAAAACCACACAGGTGAGAGAGTCCATACCCCACACAGATGTCTATATACTGGAGATTTTAATGCAACGGGGCCACCTCTTCTGGTGATTTTCCTTTTCTGTTTCTTTGACTTGCATCCATATTCATTCTGCAGTGGTAGTTTGCTAGGCTTAGTTGAATGTAGTTTGCTGTACTCCATGTTGAGAAAGATGGTTTTATATTGATCTCCCTGAAAGCACTATCCGCACTTTGAGACAGAGAGAGAGAGACAGAGAGAGAGAGAGAGAGACAGAGAGAGAGAGAGAGAGAGACAGAGACAGAGACAGAGAGAGAGAGAGACAGAGACAGAGAGAGAGAGAGACAGAGAGAGAGAGAGACAGACAGAGAGAGAGAGACAGAGACAGAGAGACAGAGACAGAGAGACAGAGACAGAGAGAGAGAGAGAGAGAGAGAGAGAGAGAGAGAGACAGAGAGAGAGAGAGAGAGAGAGAGAGACAGAGAGACAGACAGAGAGAGACTCTAGCTGAATAGGCACGTGTGGGCCCAGCCTCCTCTCGCTGAGTGCACCACTCACTCACGCACCAGGTTGACTCTAATGGGATCAGTCCCAGTTCTGATAGATGTCAAATTAACTCGACCAAAATATGAGCAAGAAAGGCTGCAACATTCAGACCCAGGTCAGTTTGAAATTAGGGCTGCAACAATTAATACATTTTTCAATCAGTTGTAGACTGTTAGATTAATTGCCAACTATTTTGGTAATCGGTTCATTGGGAAATACTTCTTGAACTTTAATGTTTTTAGCTTTACTTACTGCTCTATAACACACAAATATTTCTATGTGTAAACAAAACAAGGCATTTGAGGACATAATATTGGACTTTGGGAAACACTGATCAATGTTTCTCTGACATTTATTGATCTAAGATCTAATCGGTTAAATGAGTAATTGACTATGAGGGATACAATGTCAATTGCAATCGTATTTGGAATGGATACGTGGCTTTGCATTTTAAAACCTACGTGTTTATGCAGACATTGATACTTAATACTGGTATTGAAAAATTGCAAACTGAATGGATGCAAAAGAGGAAACCTCAAACATTGTGTTAATGTCTGACTTGCAGACACACACTATAGACAAATACGATTTATTTTGAAACCTTGATCTTTTCTGATACAATCATCATAATTAGTGCACAATTTGGGTGGAAGGACTGCGTCTGGTATGAAATTTGACTGTTGTTTTGCATTCATGTCATCGGTTTCTTTCTCTTTCTCCTTTCCCTCCACTGCGGTGGTTGTAGGTGCCTGTGAAGCATGTCTACAGGGTGCTACAATGTCAGGAGGAGGAGCTGACACAGATGGTCTCCACAATGTCCGACGGCTGGAAGTTTGAACAGGTAACTTTTTGGCAAAGTCTGCTTTTGCCGCCACTGCCCCTCCATCTCTCTCAGGGAATCACGTGCTCTTGATGATGTGGGCCTTGCTTTTTTTTGTGCTCTGATTGGTTGTTGCAGCTTGTCAGTATAGGTTATGGGCGGGCCCAGAAGTCAGAGTTTCTGCTGATTGTGTCTCGGGAGGTGAAATGGGAGGAGTCTGTTCACCCCGCCCAAAGTGGAGAGGTGTGTCCCACAATCCTCTCTGGCCTCCCGCCAATCACTGCATGCCCCCGCCCCCTCCAAATGGCGGACATTAATTGTTATTTTTCTTTCTTTTTTTTTTTCCGACAAGATTTCTGTTTTTAGGTTATGTTGGCTGAAGTAAACATGTGTTAGTGTTGTGTAAAACTCATCATGTAGTTGTGTGTGTGTGTGTGTACGTGTGAGAGAGAGTGTTTCTGGTTCACTGCTATCAACCAGCTGGAGCCACCACCTGGCAACAGGTTCACTGTTGCTAAGGCCAGGCATGCCTGAGCATGTCACTGCACCACAGAAGAAAATGTGTAATGTGTATGTCTGTGTGTATGACTTGTATGGTTGTGCTGGAAATAACTTAGGGAGTTTACAACTGTCCCTGGCAGTTCTTTTGTCGCATTGCATGTCTTTTTGTTTTTTAAATCACATTGGTCACACTGTCTTTCTTTTCTAATCTCTTTGCAACAAGAAGAAAGGAGCACCATGCAACAGATTGAGGTGTATCAATTATATTTTCATTTATTTTAAAATCTGCTCCTCTTTCTCTCCATGTGTGTGTGTTCGTGTCCGTGTGTGTTCTCTTCTTGTATTGTGCGTGCGTGCGTTCGTGCGTGTGTGTGTGTGTGTGTTTGTGTGTGTGTGTGTGTCACAGCTGGTAAGCATTGGTTCCTCTTACAACTATGGCACAGAGGACCAGGCTGAGTTCTTATGTGTCGTCTCAAAAGAGCTACACAATCAACCATATGGTCCCAACAGCCAACCCAGTGAGAAAGCTAAGGTGAGTGGTGTGCGAGCATGCTGTAATATCTACGCTGTGCACATAATGGCTGTAAAGGCTGATATATGATTTGTTTGACTAAGGGCTGTGTGTTTGTGAATCGTTCTTTAATTGTTTACATATTCATAGCTACAGCGTGATGCATAAGCCTGTCTTCTTGACCTGTTATTTTTTTTTCTTCTTCCTTGCACAGATCTTACAGGAGCGTGGCTCCAGAATATGAGCACAGAAGCTTGTCACAACTGAAAAATGCAAAAACACATATCAGCTTCCCCGTAAACATATCAGCACACGACGTTAAAAAAAAAAAAAAAAAAAAAACACACACCACAGACACGAGCCGGAACATGCCAAGGACACGCCCCAGAAACCCAGGGACGCACAAAACATATCAACAAGCTGACAGCATGTCACCACCACCACCATGACACGGAGGACAAAGTGGGAGGAATCCATGCTGCTGTCCAGTTTTTTTCTTCTGCTCACATGACTGTAAACATTTACCTGTAAATACCAGGGAAACGGCGTAAGGGTGGGGTGAAGAGATTTCCTCTCTGTGCCTGTTCAACTGGATTTCTTTCTTATCTTTTTTTTAAGGGGGTTGGTTGGGGTGGGGGGGGTAGGTCTTGCTGGGTAGATCAGGGCCTGTGTTCATCAAGCATTTCAGCATGGAAAGTATTGATCTGGATTATCTGAACCTAACGTAACCTCATCCAATATCCCCTTATCTTAGCCGTGCTAATTGTCAGTGCTTTGGTCCCTTGAGATGCTTTATGAATACCATTCCAGGGATCACAAGCTGGGAATACACATATTTTCCAGCTTTTCTTAGAATCATTCCGTTCTCTCTCATGGATAGCATACAACTCTGAGGAATATCATAATGGTGTGCACAGGAGCTAGTTGGCTAAGTGTGCTCGGCCTGCTGTAGTGGAAATAAGTTTGGTCATTTACTACTCTGTTTAAGGTTGCTCACGTGCGTTTAGCTAGAGGAAAAGTTAGCCAGACAACCAAAGAGATTTGTAATGCTTACTGCCTCACCAATGAGACAAGTTCATAGCACCAGAGCTCGGATCACTGTTCAGCAACAGAGGCTTCAGTGGTCTGTATTGTGACTAAATTTGCTGCAGTACTTCTGTCAATCAAGCTATTGGGGCAATGGCAGACTGATTTACAGAATGTCTATTGTTTGTAATTGTTACATTTGAGACCATCTTTGGTCTTCTTGCGCCCCTCAATCTTAGCATTGTGGCTATATCAAGTGCCCCCAGCAGACTGCCGTGCCCTATAAATAGTATTTTGTACATACATTTAACATATTTTAAGGTCACTTTGCTGCACAGATTACCAACAAATGATATCACATGAACTTCAACTTACAATTAATCTACTTATTTACTTGTTACTTATTTAATAAGAAACACATAACCATTCATGTGGTCTGCCTTTAAGCGTAACATATTGTAGTTTCTTTACTCTTGTTTTGTTTACAGATGTAAATACTGATAACAAAAGGGACCATGATCGGCCAATTATTATCTCCTAGTGACTTGTATTGTAAGGAGAAAAAAAAGGAAAAATTAAGTCGAGGCATCGGTGACAGACAAAATGCCTGAAAAAAAGTGGTTGATGGAAACAGACGGATGGGTGTAAAGTTCTGTAAAATCATGGATGGCATTCCAATACTAGAGGGCTGTACTATGAAGTGAGATAACTGGTAAACTCTGGTAACTTTGGGAGTAACCGCTGATCTTTATAAGAACACAGCACTGAGCAGCTATTGTTTCTAAAGTAACGTGTTTGGAGATAAGCGGTCACTCCTGAAGTTACCTGGGTAAGCAAGTAACCTTGCTTTGTACATACCCCTCAGGACTAGACAGAATTCTGTGCTCTCAGATTTTGTAATGGTAAAGGGTTGTTATATGGCATACTATGTGAGACTGTAAAGAGATTAAGCTGTGTTAATTCTGCATTTCTTATTGGTTTCTGGCAAAAAAATTGTTTTAATTGTTTAGTAACATTTTTTCACTTCCATATAGACGTTCAGTCTCTTGTTAGTGTCTCACTGACAGGATGCAGTAAATGCACTACACACACTTTGCACGTCACAGAAATATTCCACGTACAACTTTGAAGACAACATAGCCTATTTCCTTAGACAGCGTACCTTGCTGGGATGACTGTTTGTACATAACTTTTCTATGTATTGAAACTTACCAAACTATCCTCCAATGAATTAAGCTGAATGTCTGTTTTATATATTCAGGCAAACTTGTAGCTGAACACAAACTGGACTGTTATATGCTATAAAAAATTTCCACGTTGGTAAATGTTTGTCTTTTTTATTCCATGATACCAGTTATAGTAACAATAGTGGTGTAACAAGAGTATTTCACAGATAGTGCTGAAATCAAGAAATGTTTACGTTTGGATGACCTGCAGCACCACCAAGCTTTTTTTCAGTACCCTCATGCCATATTAATACATTAACATAAGTATCTTTAAGTAATGGCATAGGTTAATTATCAGAGAACGATTCAAAACAAAGTTTCAAACAAATTTCAGATTTGACAGAAATTGTATCTAATACTCAGAGTAAACAGAAGATTACTCCCAAATTGCAAGTAAAATATTAACAGTATTTAATTTCCAGACATTTCTTATGGAATGTTATCTGTGTGACAGTCCTGCTCTTTACTTTCCTTGGACAATGTAGGTATCTGTTGTCACAGAAGATGAATTTCCATGTGAGCGGACAATAAAATGATATTCTATCTACACCAAAACAACTGACTATAAACGCTTCAAGCAAGTATGCAGATACCAATGGCAAAAACCTCAAACATCTGTAGGCTCTAACATAATTTAGAACATACCTAGACTTTTTAAAGTACCAATTAAAGGAGGTATCATAATTTTAATATATTATTATGACACCTTCCTAGTATTGTACAACACTATTGTTGGTTAGAAAACATGATTTCTGATTTACCTTGAAAGCATGGCTGTAAAACCTGAAACGTGCTGCACAGTCACACCTGAGATCATAGCCTATAAGCTACGCTATGGCTACCTAAAACCTATAGGGCCTAGATCTTTTGAAGACCATTGACCAGTGGTATGACTATACACAGTAAATGATATGAATTGAATAATATAGCTAGATCTAATATAAAAATATATAGTTTATAGGCTATGTGATATGTTCCTAATTTGTGGGATTGTTAGTAAATTATGTGCATGAAATTGTTACCTAATTTGTTTATCATGGATAGTCTAGGACTCATCCATTTGTAATCAAACCATTAAACCCAGCACATACTTAGACCTACGTCAATTTGCATAATCGCATGATGCATGCACATGGTGCTTGTGGTTCTCTGTAAACTATCCCCATAAAGTGGAACCTCGTTCAAGACTTGCGTGATCCGCACTGCGCGTCATGCGGAACCGTTGAGCAAAGGAGAACGACTAAACGACTTCACAACCAAACCCTCCCGAGAACGTAGTCAGACAATACTGACACCTTGTGGCGTTTTAAAGTACACACACATACGAAAAAGTACTGCCAGCGAACCAAATGCATTGGGTGTATGTTTTTACTTATCATTGTAGGATAACGGTAAACATGGTAAATCCTTTTCCAAAGATTTACAAACATCTGCCATTTCGTTAAATATATCGTTTTCCAATTATGTGCACATGCCTTTAAGTTCGATCACATCAGAGACCTTCATGGACTTTGGTTACACAAGGCTGTCTGTCAAGATTGAAATATCTGCAAGCAACAAATCGACACACAGTGAATTGCTCAGCATGTATGTTCACTTATAGCCACATGCTATTTAGGCGTCTATGGCCTGTCTTTTCACGCAAAAATGATCGTAGTTTATTTAACTGAGTAGGGTATCCTTCAGATTTACGTTAGATACCATGTTGTAAAGATACGGAATCTAAATTAACCAACCAGCATCGATACTTAAATGAAATCAGAGTAAGCTATAAGCAACTTCAGCTACGTTGATTGTGGCCCTTTAAATGTTTGGTCGCTCGGGGCTATGCCTGAATGAAAATGTACAGACCATGCATTTCGTAAGACATCTGCGTTCCCTTATTTGACATCGTAACTAAAACATGAAGCATGAAATGTGAGGATGGATTTGGAATGAAGCCATTAGAAACGCTCAGGAGGGTTCTTTTTAACCTTTTTCAGGCAATCGAACTGTGGTGCTATATGGTCCTACATAGATAGACTGGTTCAGAACGGGTGTTCTCTTCGGGAGGGAAACTTCATAGGATTTTGTCCCGAGACAAACACGGGTTCCGTCACAAACGCCATAGCAGCCACGGAACAGTCTGGCATCGAAACGGTAACAATATTTCAATACGTGAGCATTATATGTAAACCTTCATGTACCCGTAAGAGTCAAGTTGACTTGGTGGGTTCGGTTTTTTGTTGTTTAGTCCGGTTGCTGTGTGAACGCGCGTTCGTAACAAGGGAAGTGTGGTCTTTGTGCGGCACCGTCATGGATGCCTTTCCTACGAGACGGCTGCACTTAAAGTCACAGTTAGGGAAAAACAACAACACTAGTGACCGGAACGATATACACGTGAATAGCAGAATATCCTCACTATCGTTCACATTTAAATGGCCAGACCAAACACATAACTCCATGTTATCTAGCCATCTTGCATAGTTTGGGCTGTAGCCGCGGAATAATTACTAGCTAGCTACATTAGCAAGCTAATGTTACCAAGAAAGCTGAAATTTGCTAGCATTTAGCAGTAACATTTTGTTAGTCCTGTTGCTCTCCTTAACCCTTATTGCCAGTGATCTGTTATTGCTAGTTTTGTGTTAAAGTTATCTGTATATGACCTGTGCAATTATGTATCGCAATGTGTCTTTTTTGTAGTTATAAAATTAATAATGTTAGCCTAACATTAGCTATCTCTCTCGTTATACGTTCCCTTTAGCGGAGTTACCGGTGCACTTGATGTTTATAATGCTAGCTAGCTACTGTCAGCTAACGATGGCCAAAAAGTTTCCTTTTTTCGAACTACTGTCTTACTTCGCCATACAGACGTACCACTCTGCAGTGACGCTGTCAACTTTACACGATATAACGTTACCTGATGGTGACCATGCAGTGAGTTGCTTCTCGTTAACAAAGTATATTACTTACGTTTATTTTCTCTTTCAGCTACAATGTCTGGCATTGCTCTGAGTCGACTTGCACAGGAACGTAAAGCATGGCGGAAAGACCATCCTTTTGTGAGTACAAACTTGTTTCTATTACATTATAAAACGTGATGCTAACTCGCATCTATACTGCAGTTGTTAAGCACGTCTCCCACTTTGCCACAACATTTGACAGACAGACCCGTGTAGATGTATGTATACTTATTATAGATATTTCGTATGTATACTTATTATTATTCGTATGTATACTTATTATTAGATATTTCGTGCTGAAAACCTCTTGTACACGTCTGTAACGGACATGCACCCCTGGTTTAAAATGCCCACAAAATTAGGAATTGGCAAGCAAATAACGCAGTATGTGTGTAATGTTAGGCCAAAGCTGAAATGTTGCCTTTACTGTTTGATTGCTGGGCCTCCCAAGTCAATCACATACTCTACTCACCACGTAGCAGTCTTGGACATAAACAAATGACCAATCATACACACATTGCATCAGTGAGTCTATAAAAAAAAGTCCTGGTATTTTCAGGGTTTTGTTGCTGTGCCAACGAAAAATCCAGATGGGACGATGAATTTGATGAACTGGGAATGCGCCATTCCAGGGAAGAAGGGGGTAAGTGTTTAAGACGAAATGCACACAAGTCTGTGTGCTTTTATTTGTTCAAAATACTTACTTGGCAGAGGGCTATTGTGTGATTTACTGCGATGGGACACCTTCTCCTTATAGACTCCATGGGAGGGAGGTCTTTTCAAGTTGCGGATGCTGTTCAAGGATGACTACCCCTCATCACCACCAAAGTGTAAAGAACTAGATGCACCAAAATACAGAGAATCACATCATGCTCATATCACTGTTGTGCTCTGAGAACTTGGACAAATAATTTAAATAACGATTTTGCTTGTAGGTAAGTTTGAGCCGCCTCTGTTTCATCCGAATGTATATCCCTCTGGAACGGTATGTCTCTCCATCCTGGAGGAGGATAAAGACTGGAGGCCGGCGATCACCATCAAACAGGTAGATGGAAAACGAATATGCACACTGACTAGAGCAGTGATGTTGTCAAACACGCCTCTCAAATTTCATACTGACTACTTGTTGCTTTCAATCTGACAGATTCTGTTGGGAATTCAGGAGCTTCTAAACGAGCCCAACATCCAAGACCCAGCTCAGGCTGAGGCCTACACCATATACTGGTGAGACCGTATTTACAGTATTACTTTTAGACTCTTGTAGTACTTGTATACTCTTTTCAGACCATGGTTTAATATTTGCATTACTTCTGGTAACACTTTACTTGGATAGTCCATCCACAGAAACTTAACAGATTAAGATTCACGTATGTAAAAGTGTTCTTGAACAAATACTTAACATTATCTTAATCAAATCCAACCTCTAACTATAGCCATATATAGTTAGTTAAGGTAGTTAACTGTCAACATTCTATTGATAATCTGAGCATCTGTATATAGTGACATATCACCATATCTGTGTATTGATCCATTCTCACAGTAAAATCTTAATGCTGCGGACCAGCATTAATGTAAAACTTTTTTTGCAGGATGCAAGACTTTATATTTTGGTTTAGTTGAGGTCTCCTAGAGTTTCTTTTTCTCTTTTTTTCCTCTTTTTATTATAACCAGATGTCCAACTGAATATTTGGTACATGAGGTTATATGGACGAAGTACACATACCAAGTGTGAAGGCAATTAACAGAAGGGAGGATATAGGCCTAACTGTTCTCTAAAGCCTGAGGTGACAATTGACCTTTAGGATGGTGAATTATTAAGAAGTGTTTTGCCAGGTTATCTTTGAAATTTTCCTCCAATATATATTAGACTTTTACAATCTTCCATGTTCTTGGAAATTATGAGCTGTCTTGTCTCATTAAAATGGTAGGGATCTTGCCCCTCAGTTGGGCATTTGCACAGCCTTGCTCTTTCTTAAACTCTGCTTATGGTTGCCATTAAGTGTTTACTCAACACTAGTCTTGCAAGCCAAGACTTTTGATTACCTGCATGAAATCTTGTCTGCGTTGCATGTTAGGCTGGCTCAGCGCCATCTACTTTGACAGGAAGGTGTCTATAGACCAAAATGCAGAATGACTGGCAAACAGACATTAGTTTAACAGTCAATTCTGAAATATATCATAAACTTCATAAACTTGCCAAGTGATGGGATCAGACCTTTTCTAATAAAACACGATCATTAGTTGAGCTAGAGAATCATACATACAGCAGCTGTCATGATGGTCAGGTTTGACCGGTTTGTATTTCAGCTTGTCTGGAGTATTTTGACATGTTTGACTTATGGAACACTTACAATATGACGGAAAGGGCACAAAGTCGGCGAACAAGCCCGCATGCTCTTCACGATTTTACAGTGGGACAAGCCTATGCTTAGGTCTGGGCATCGTTCAAAATTTTTCAATACAGTGCCATTTTCGATACCTTGAATTTGATGCCGGTTCCTGAACTTTACTTTTTCCGATACCATATGTTTTGTAAATCAATTTTCACAACAAAAATACATTCTCCTATAGAGTTAAAAACAACGTAACATAAAAGTACAAACTTTTTTTGCATGAACATCTGTAAAATATTGAAAATAAACAATATAAGAGATTACTGCTGTATAGGCCTACTTAACATCTGCAGTATTAAAGTGAAGATATGTAGCCTAACAGATCAGTGCAACATTTTGTGCAAGTGCAAACTGCTTTGCACATAATTGGTATTTCGCTTTGTTAGCATCCATCTTGATGAAGTGGAGCCACGCTTTGATTTCTTTGCCATTTATTACACTACGTGAAAAAACAATACACCTCTCCAGACAACACACCCCTTTGTATACAATGTGTCCATGCTTTATCTTTTGGTAAGCATGCTAGCACCACAGATGGCATACGTTTCAATTTCTGAAGTAATGTCCAAAGATCCGTTATTTCAACCCTCCTTCTGTGACCTGTGTAATGTTACGTGATGCAACCAATCACCAGCCCCTTTAGATCTCTTCACACAAGTGTTTATTGGCTAGTAGACCCTAAGATTTATTTCTTTGAGTATCGGAATTTGGCAACGAAATATAATACATTTTTCGATATACGATCGGATCAGAGCATTTCGGTCGGTGCCCAGCCCAACCTATGCCCTCACAAACTTTGCTAGAACATTTGCTAGAATGGTATTGAGCCGAAACTTGTCGACACACACTTGCCAAAGTCTGCTGACTTGAGCAGACAATCATGGTATTGGCCAATTACAAATTGGGCTAAACTATGTATTCGTAGTCGAACCCCAGCTTTGTTAAGTAGATGAATGCCAGTCATCCAGAAATCCAGGAAAGAGGAACAGATTGAGGACTGTAGCATTGTCTTTTGGGCAGTCTGTAGTGGGGACTCACTACATGTGTCCGGTCAAGTCGTGTGGGCTCCTCATGGATAGCAGGGCAAGAAATAAATCGGTTCCCATCAACCTCAGTCACATTGTACTTCATGCAAATCTGAAGTAAATCCTTTAGTGATTCGTTTTTTTTCCCTGACTTTGAATTTAGTATTCAGATGGTCAGATTCACATCAAAGTTACACTATGCAAGATTTTCACCTTAATATAACCTTTACGAAGCCAATTTGATGTAATAGGTGAATCGTTCACCTAGCATAGCTATACAGCATAGATGTAGCTATACAGCATAGAGTCGCTACCAAGAAAACCAGCCATGCAACTTCAAGCACGGCGGCCCGACAAATCTCGTGAGAATCGTGAAACATTACCTTGTCAGTAGGTATAACTCTTTGTTTTTGCCTGCTGTTAATCCTTCACCTCCACAACAAAAGCATTGTCATTGTGTACAGGGGGTATAAGTCACGAGAAGTTTGCTATTTACAACAGCAGAGTAAAATATAAATTTATCGCGACTAGGAGCTCTACAGTCGCCAGAAAATACATAAACCTGCCTAGTGTACCTAGGTAGTTTCGTAGTTTGGAAACCCAGCTTGTCACACATGATCTTGAGGACCCTAGGTTCTCCAAAATTATGATAATTATTTCGATACAGTATAAAGTCTAAGTATATGGAAAGAAGCCTTGGCAAAAAAATAATATAAAAGAAGTAATAGTAAGTAATAGACTACAGGCGCGCCTGCAGAAATGAATGCTATGGTATGCCCCCCCCCCCCCCCTTTTTTTGTTTGTGCATTAGTCACTTAAAAAGTAACCTAGTAGAACATTCACATGCAATATACAACAACGCCTAATTACGACCTAGTTTACTGTGTTCACGTGTGCGCTGAACATCAAACATTATTCAGTACAATCCAGATGTAACGCTAACGTTTTGACAAGCATACCAATTTTGCCTACCTTGTTCATCTGCAATAACTCCAAACTTGCTGCCTCCATCCTTTCGTTGGTTACAAAACAACGTTTTATATCCATGATAGCCTTGAAGTCTTGAGTTAGTGAATTAGCTTAACATTGTGTGCTGATAACAGGCAACCATAGATGGTAAAAGAATGCAACAAGTAGCCTAGCCCACAACTTCTGTAATTGCTGTGTGTTCGTTGTTATTCTCTTTCCTGCTCAAACAAAAGGTGCGTGCATTAAGTTGATTTTGATAACGTTACAAACTTGGCCTACTTTACAGAAAATTGTAATTAGCCTATTGTCGAGCATTTAATGGGATACTGCGCAGTTGTGAAGCAGTTGGGAAATTATGGTGGGCCAACTTCGTGTAAATACACACATAGGGGAAATTGTTGAGTTGCCTGATGGTACTCGCAGTGCGTAAGGCCGTACACCTGCAGGCACGCCTGATGGATTAGACCAATACCAATATTTTTTTTTTTTTTTTTTTTACTAATACAGCTTTTATGAAAAATAAAAAATCAATGAAAAGTATCTGTACTAATTAAATGTGATATCTTATGTTGATCAGTGGAGCGAGATATAAATTGCCGTGTAACATGTATCAGGTTTTTGCCTTGGGAAATTGGGCATTTTTTGGGAACGAATAGCGCTTATGTTTGTAATTTGTAACTCAAAACCAGTATTTAAACATTTAGTTAATCAATTTATCCAAAGAAAACAAGAGTGCTCCCATCAATTTGTATATTCTTGGAGTCTGTATGTCTGGCCTGCCAAGGTGGGTGTACAACACCAGTTCATATTCCACAGATGCCAATGCATTCATAAACGCCCTACATCAATCTAATTATTATTTTTTTTGTCTTGTCTACAGCCAGAACAGAGTGGAGTATGAGAAGAGAGTCCGAGCACAAGCCAAAAAATTCTCTCCATCGTAGGTGTGATGCAGGGGGACGCGTTAATACAGACGGAGGGCGCGTGCATTGGCACGCCCCTCTCTCTCTTTCTCGCTCTCTCTTGCCGTCCCCGACTCGACTCCCCACCCCACTTTTTCCCCGCCCCTTTCTTTCTGAGCACATGTGTTCTATACACACCTGGACTTCAGACTTAAAAATTTGAACACGCTCTGTGCCATCCAACTGCATCTTAAAACCCCCCCCCCCCCCCCCCCAACCCACAAAACGCCCAACCCAGCCCTGCCCAGGTCTCCCCTCCCTCCATTCAACCTGTCTTGCTATCTAGCTTTCGTTCATTATTTTATTCCTCGCCTCCCTCATCTTTGTCAGCAGTGTCATGTCAGAACTGAAACTCCCAGAAAACCCAGCGGCGACATGGCTTCACCCCCCCCGGTGCTTTTCGCCTTGGCCAAACCTAGCCAGACACTTCTGTATGTTGCAGTTGACCTCATGTGACTATGTTTTGAGTTTGACTCTTAAACGTGTGAATGTGCGAGTGAAAGTGTTAAAAGTAAGTGTGTGCATGAATTTTTATTTTTCCCCCCTTTTTAGTTTTATTTTTTTTTCCTGTGTACGCACATTTTTTTTTTTTTGTATGTTAGGTTTTTTTTCTCCTTTCTTTTATTATTGCTTTCCTTGGTGGGAAAGGGCACCATTGCCTTCATCCCTCCTCCCCAACTCCTTTAAAAAAAAAAAAAAAAAAGAAAAAAAAAAGAATCAGAAGTACATACATATTTGCCCCTCACAGGACCTGCCGAAGACAGATGCGTACACTCCTGTCTTTTCAGCCTGTGTTCTTGTCCCCTTGTTTTTGTGTTTGTTTGTTGTTGACTTTGTTTTAAATGATGGGAACATTAGGCCATGCACTCTATCTGTTCAAGTGCTTAGTCAAAATAAAGCTCTTTCTACAAAAGTATACCGGAGTCGGAGTGCAGTTCTTTGGACACGTGTCTGTGTCAGTGTTTTGCATTGAGCACTTGTGTCATTAAGCAATGAGTTTATTCATGTAATGTGCGACCTCTCCACCAGAAGAAATTGGATGGTAGAAGCAAAATAATGTTCAGATTTTTGTTTATGTGCTCTACAATAGTATCTGCTTCCTATGTCGTGCATTCTTATAACAAGTTGTAATAACTTCTTAACATTGCCACATTTTTTGAGTAGAGCCTATTTGATATATATCATTTTTAGTTGTGTTCTTTTTAAAATTGTGTATCCCCCATATTCCCAGGGGACGGGCATGTTATTTTTATACAATTTATTTTTATTTATTAACATATACATTTATTAATGTATTTAACATTATATTAATTAGTAATTATTACTATAATATACTTTATTATCCATTAATATTTTAATTTGGGTGCACTGAATTACAATTGGCGTGAATCTCCGTGTTCTGCCCAAGACACAATAATGATGTTCAAATTTGCTTTCTTTGCTGAAGGATAAAAATGCATTAGATGTCAAATGTCTGTGTGTGTATGTGCTGGTGGAGGGAGAGGCAATTGGTTATTGCTTGTGAGTGAGCGAGGGTCAGTTTGACTGCATACAGCTAGCTGAACATGTACATTACGCTCTAAGGTAGCGACAGTGCCGTTGTCCTCACTGCAGTGCAATCTGTCCATCTCTGTTGCCATGGAGTTAGAGAGCTCACAGCCAGCATTGCCTGTGAAGCTCTCGGCCTGGTCCTTGTTGCCATTGGTAACCACCAGTTGTGCATTTGGGTTGATAATGGACTATGTTTTGTGACCTCATGGTGACTATCTGGAAAGGCTCATGTAATGGAATGCCAACTATGCACAGATGTTCCTGTTCACAGACACACAAACAAAATTATTCCTACAGAAAATGGACAACCAACAAGAATATGGGTTCAGAAGATATGGCAACAATGAGGTAATGCAAAGGTGAAATCTCACAGGAGAGTCTCTGCACCCAGTGATGTACTGTAGTCGACAGGGTGTGGGATCACAGCATATTCGCTCTACCTTACAGTGAAATGTGTATGTGTTGTATAAAAGCTACCTTCAATTGATATTGTGATGCAGAGTAAACTGCATACACACTTAAACAAGTTCATGACGTGTGTACGTGGGGGCTGACCTGGCCAGTATAGGACTGATTAACAACAGCACAAGAAACAGCAAAATGCAGATCACCAAACAGCAAAAATATATCCTGTTGTACAGAAATCAAACACATGTACACTACTTTTTTACCTAAAATAGACAGGATTTTGTGCAATGGAAATTAAGTCTCAGCTGTAACTTTTTTTGATACAGCTTAATTTTAACCTATGATTGGGTGCTCGCCAGTGGAGAACAGGTGCCTATTGGCTCCGCACTCCTTTATAGTAGATCTGATTGGGCTGTGATCGCACTGTTGCCAAGTACTCTGAGCCAGAAGAGAAGATAGACATGGCTACTGAAAGCTCTCTGTTTGGTGTGAAGATTTCTGTCAGTCTCAAAGAAGATATCCATAAATAATAACGTAAATGCATTCCCCTCCCATCAAAATGTAAAAGTAAGACAATTTTATCCTTACTGGCATTAGATCCTGTGCAACATCAGATCCAATTTATATTGCATCTCAATCAATCCTGTATGTGGCAGACTGATGATATATCTAAATATGATCTTGGTTTGGCTCAGTTGGTTACTGTGGCCCTGTTTTGACACCAGGCGGAGCTGATACTGAAGGAGAGGGACATGTACATACGAGACAATGCTCTGTCGCTCATACCCACACAGCCAGCTAAACAACGGCTTCCTCCGCTACCAACTGCATGGAGAGGTTCTCGGGAGGGATGGGTTTTAATTGGAAGAAAGAACAAGCCGCAAATCAGACTGCCATTTAATCTCACTCAGTCTGCATCTATTGGTGTGAATTATGTGTCAAGATAAGTGTGCACACATTGAGCGTAACGCCTGGATGTTAATATTTAGTGGGTGAGCACTGGTGAGTAGAGTGCATGTATGGGTTATTTCTATCTATTTGCTTCCTTGGTCAGTGCTTTGGCTGCAGCACCACAGAGCTGTTGTTGCCATGGAGACTGGTGAAGAGTGAGATCTGGCATCGGTCTCCTTCACTAAATGAGAAACCACCAGGCACATATGTATACAGTGTGCTCACCCCCAGGTCTCTACTCCCCTTGCCTGCTCACACGTAAAATTATTATTTCATGCATATAAATAATCACAAATTATTATTTCATTTTATTATTTATTTATTTTATTTAAGTGAGCCAAAATAATGATCAGAAAATGGCACTGCCACTGTCCTTGCAGTGTTGATAGAGGATATTTGACTTAAATATATATGAGTGCGTGTGTGCACGTGCATGTATGTGTGTGCCCATGTACAAATGCTTTATATACTCCTCGTCCCACATAAACATAAATGGGAAATTCAAGAAAACTCAAAGCTTTGCTTAGTCAATGTGACTGACAAGTCAACTCAGTGAAAAGGTCTTTGTGCTGCATGAAATCAAATCAAAATATCTATCAAAAGAGACAACTGAACAAACAGAACATACTGTGCACTGAATAGATTGCAGACAAAACTCAGCAACATGCCACACTAAAATCTGTAACAGCCCAGGGGATTTCTATTTTACAGCTTCTATTTGGAGGTTTACCTATTTAGATTACACCCCCGATGTCAAATAATGTGCACATGTAAAAATGGAATGAATATATGACCAAAAAATAACATTATGCATGTAAAAGACCTATACGGTATACTGCATATAAATGAATTAAACTGTCTGATTTGAGCCCATATTTTATTTGGACAAAGTACAGTACCTTAGCTTTAATGATCGCTGTAATATGGTGACACCCACGTTCACAAGCACAAAGCATCACTTTTGTGTGTGAACTCTTGCGTGCAGACTGTCTCACAAACATGCACACCTTCTCTGGGTTCTGTCTCACAAACATGCACACCTTCTCTGGGTTCTGTCTCACAAACATGCACACCTTCTCTGGGTGTTTTTATGTATCACTGCGGGTGTGAATATGGTGGGTATTTTTCCACAGTCTTAGTGTGGAGCCCTGTGGTCACATCTCTCACTTGCAGCAGAGTGATGTGAGTGTTGTTTTTATTTAGTTTTTATGTAGTTGTAGTTGTTGTTGTGTGGGTGTGTGCGCAAATAATAAAGCAAAATTGTGTGTCTTGTTTATAGTTCACAATCTTGTATTATGTGTGTGACGGGAAAGAGTGATTTGACTCATGATGATTTAAAAAGGTTAGTTGGAGTCTACTATATCAAAAGGGAGGCCCAACGGAAGAGGGCCCTTTGACTTCAGAACCCATTAATTTTTTGAACCTTCCTGCAGGAAATTTGTTATTTGTATTGTTATTGAATTATAAAGTTCTTATGTGCTTAACACATTCTCAACATTCATATATGAATTAGGAGATAGGAGGAGCACACTGATGTTGCATTAGATGTATTCTAAACATTACATTACATTTAGCAGACACTAAAGAATCATAATCAGCGCACATCTTACTTGGCCCTCACATTTTAGACAGCCATAAAGACATTTTTGGTGGTATACTGTTTGATAGTGACCCACAGTGATAATCAACTCTGAAAGACTTATTTTTGTCCTTTACCACTTTACCACTGCATAATGTTGCTTTGTGTTCTACAATCGGGCCATTTTGCTGCATTCAAGTGAGTTCATCTGAAGCTTAACTGGAAAAAAATCAGTTTATGTAGGCCACACTACAACTTATTAAGCAGTCAATGTGACCGACAAAAAAATATGTTTCGGATAGAGAAATGCAAAGTAAAGATGATGATTTTTTATGTTTCAAAATTAAGTATAAAGTACACATTGAGATTTGTGTAGCCTATTTGTATATCAGTATATTTGTATGTTTACTTTCCTGGTGTGTATTGGTTATTTTTATTTTATTTATTTATTTTTAAACTAAGTCTAAAGAAGCATGTCTGTATGCTGGCCAATTAGTTTTTCTACAGTATAATGTGCTCATGTAGGCTATCTGAAGGGGACATTATGGTTTGGGATAGGCCCGCCCTGGTCAGTTATGCACACAGTTAGGCTACTACAAATAAATCCAGATCGTATCAATCAATAACGAAATTAACAATAACAGAAGAAAATACTGTAATGTCGTCATGCCTTTTCTACTCCTGTATTATGAAGTAACATTCCTCATAATAACTATGGTTTTCCGCCGGATGACATTTTATGTAACCCTGTGCCACGTCAAAAACACACAATCTTCAGACTATGCAGTGTTGTACGACTCTATCATCAAATATCATTTTAATTTATTACGAGATCCTATGTGTTGTCATGGCTATACATGTGCGAATTGCATTAGTTTATATCATTTTTTTATCATCAAGAATAGGCCTACTTGCAGCACGGAACCTTTAGCGTAAAAAGGTTCTTCGCGGGAGTAAAATAACGTGTGCACAACCAGGAACTCACTGTAAACATTGGGGAATATTTGCTGATATTCGCGTCTTATATTTTATTCACCCTGGATTAACGCTGGAGGAAGCTGTTGCCTTACTTGAACTGTATTTAGTTATTATGATCATCTCCTTCTCTTGGGCACTGTATTTCTTGTTCGTGTCCAAGCCAGTGATGGGGAAAATTTATTGAATAAACGCTTCCTGACTGACGTCTCTGGTAATGTCAACCAGCCACCAGCTAAGCTGGTTTGGCAGTGTCTAATAATAATTTATACCCTTTTAAACGGTTATTACATTTAACACATACAGACTAACCTTGTTTGTTTTATGAGCGCTTGTCTGAGGATTAGGTTACGTTATGGTTAAGGTATTGCACCTTGTGTGATATATTTCAGGTAACGAGATTGTTGTTGATGATGTGTCATGTCTCTTATGGAACTAACTGACATCAGCCATTACCTGTAGGTGAACATTAGTTTGACCGCAGAAGTTGAGAGATTGACCATAAAAAGAGCAAGGCACGCGAGCAAATGCATTATCGGGGATTTGCTTACTGAGTTTTTTGTGATTATTATTGTTCGACTCGTAGTGTCATTAGGCAAAATGGATTTCTCCAAGTTCCTGGCGGATGACTTCGACGTGAAGGACTGGGTGAATGGGGCTTTCAAAGTGGCCCAGAAGGATGCCCCAGGAAAGGCAGACGCACATGCCGCTACACTGGTGATGAAACTGCAGCTCTTCATCCAAGAAGTGAACAATTCTATCGAAGGTGGGGTAATGCAGTCAGAAAGCATGGTTTATGCTGACTAAACTCAGAGAGCATGATGATTGCATTGTTCCCTCACTTTCCCCATCTCGCTGTTTGTGTATAATGCATCTGTGTGCCTAGTTGTGTGATGCTTGCATGTTGTTTATTTATGTAGAAAGTAGTATTCAGGCTGTCCAGAACATGCCACGTGTGTTACGTGATGTGGAGGCTCTGAAACAGGAGGCTTCATTTTTGAAGGAGCAGATGGTTCTGGTCAAGGAGGACATCAAGAAGTTTGAACAAGATACAGTGCAATCTATGCAGGTATGCACTGGGCCAGCCTTTCATTTGCTCTCTCTCCTCTCTTCTCCTCTCATCTTTTTCATGCCCAATCTTGGTCTGTGCAAACATTTAATGTGAAGTCCACGCATTTATTATGATGTTTATGTGTATATATCTACGTTTTAGGTCCTAGTGGAAATTGACCAGGTCAAGTCTCGGATTCAGCTTGCAGCAGAGGCCTTGCAAGAAGCGGACAAATGGAGCACGCACAGTGCAGACATTGAAGAAACATTCAAGACTCAGGTGAGCGTGCACTGCTCTTATGCCAGTGAAAAGTCAGTGAATACTTTGGTTGGTGGGGCTGTCTCTATAGCCATAAAGTTTAGAATGTGTTATTTGTTACTTTTCTGGAAGGCAAATAGAAAATGCTCATAAAATGCGTGTGTGTGTGCGTGTGCGTGTGCGCGTGCATGTGTAGGACGTGGCTCTGATCTCTAGCAAACTTGCAGCGATGCAGGGCAGCCTGACTATGCTGGTTGACACGCCTGACTACAGTGACAAGTGTGTCCAGTTGGAGGCTCTGAAGAATCGTCTGGAAGCACTGGCCAGCACTCAAATTGTGGCCACCTTCAACTCCCAGTCCATAGGTGAGAGAGGGCACTACTGCTTGCCCCTGTGCTTCGGAAGTGTGTGCATAGTAGTGTGTGTAGTAATGTGTGTTTGTATGCATCTCTATCTGCTTCCACAGACCAAGCCAAACTTTTTGTCAAAGTCTTCAGTGAGATGGACAGAATGCCACAGTTGTTAGCATATTATTACAAGTGTCATAAGGTAAGACACACACACACACACACACACACACACACACACACACACATACATTATTTATTTTATGTTGTTTTTATTCACAAAGTGTTCTCTGTATGCAAGGACAATGTTAGTAGATAGTAATAGTAGATTATCACACATTTGCTTCATCCCCCTAGTGTCAGTGTGTGTTAGGACAGTGCAGCTTCACCAGAAGACAGATAAAGATACAGAGTGATGCCACAAATGAATGTAAAGAGTTTCTTCCTGCTTTGTTGTAAATGACCATCTGTGTTACCCTCTGAGACCCCAAGTCTTTTTAGGCTGTTTTTAAAAGAGAATGTTTAGCGTGATATAGTCAAGGTCAGAGGTCAGGTTCTGTTCCAAGTGTTACAACAAAAGAAGCAACTTGCTAGTGGACACCGAGCGTGTTTTTCCATTTCAACAAGTGGCAGATTTCATCGGACACACATGCATGAAACCTTAGCCTAGTTGTTATTTGATTGGAGTAGATTGGAGTCGTGTGTGTGCCTAGAAGGATGTGCATAGTTACTCCGGCTGTAACGTTTGTGTGTGTGTGTGTGTGTAGAGGGATTTGCTCAGACTATAGTGAGTCTGTTAATGGGTGTGTGTTATCTTTCAGGTGCAGTTGCTGTCGGTGTGGGAGACTCTGTGTCAGAGTGAAGCTTCTCTGAAGCAGCAGCTCTCAGAGTTCTATGATACACTGCTGTCTACATGGCACTCTCAGCTGCAGTGGAGCAGTCAGGTACACACTCACACACACACACACACACACACATAGACAGACACACATACACACACACTCACAAATATATACAGTACAGCAACACCAGTGTGATCACCATGAGGTTGTAGTGGGAAGCCAATAAACACAATCACAAACAGTACACACACAGTCACACACTGTGGTTATAAAAAAAATAAACAACTGTCTCACATTTGCAGTCCTGTCAATGGAGATTTAGCTAGTACACTCATCACACATAACATGTAAGCACAAAGTTGTACATGTTCGGGCATACGTTTACATACTTTCCATGGAATTGGATGCCCAATGCCATCCCAATGCCGACGTTTGAAATGATACATTGTATGTGTATGTGTGCAGGTATTCAAGAATCCATATGAGGTTGTGACAGTGCTGATGATCCAGACTCTCAGTGCTATGGTGCCCTCTATCCCAGAGTGCATAGCAGTGGAGTTAAAGCGTTGCCCAGGAGAGGATCGCCTAGACATGCTGTTAGAGCTCCACCAAACTGCAGCCAACTTCAGCCGTAGCCTGGAGACAGCCATGCTGCCTCATCTGGGTAAGCATGTGTTGTCAACCTCACTCGTGTGTGTGTGTGTGTGTGTGTGTGTGTGTGTGTGTGTGTGTGTGTGTGTGTGATTGTGTGTGTGTGTTTGTTTTATTGTGCTTGTGTCTGGAGCTTTATCTCTGAAGTTAGTTGTTCCCTTGAAGACTTTATCAAATGTTGGCAGCTGGAGTCCCCCAGTCATGTTTTATCTGATGATGGTGTGTGATGGCGTGTTTGTGTTTGTTTTTAGCCGACTGTAACCTGTTGAAAGTGGGTGAGCTGGTTTCCTGTGTGTATGCGCCATACAAAGACTACCAGCTACAGTACGGAGAACTGGAAGAGACCAATCTTCTCATTCAGCTCAGCGCTGTGCCACTGGTGAGTAGGGTAACACACACACACACACACACACACACTATAATATACATATAAAAGTGACTTCATTTTTCCTGGAAAAAACTAGCACACATCAGGAAAGTAAACAGAAGCACACACACAAACAAACACATATTTATATAAATGTTATTATTTTTATTCATTAATTATGTTTAGCACTTGTACACTAAACTTTGTGTGTGTGTGTGTGATTGTGTGTGTGTGTGTGTGTGTGTGTTCGTGTTCCCAGGAGAGAGGTGAGGTGCTGGACTGTGTTCTGGAGCTCACACACTCCGTGCAGAAAGTGTTTGGCTTGGCTGCGGCGGCCTCGGACCGCTGTGTGAAGCTCACTGACGGCCTGGGCGTGTGTGGTCTCATTCGGGCCCTGCGAGCGCTTTTCAGCAAGTGAGAACCACAGGAAACACACACACACACACACAGCAAAATGTGTCTTCTCTGGGCCGTGTACTTTGCAGTCATTCAATGTCCATTTTGAAATTTGAATTTGATACAAAGAACCGATAACAGGCTGTTCCTCGTTTTTTTGTTTTCTGATTTTCAAAAATTAAATTGAATAGCCGTGAAGTACACGGAGCCTCATGTCTCCTTTTCCTGTCACCACCATACTGATATTCAGTTTTTCACATGGATGTTTTCATTGTTAGTTTATAGTAGTATTTATTGTTATAGAATTAATTGTTACCAATGGTGTACTCTGCATTGTAGCTTGAATGTTATTCCTCATTTTTGTCCGTTGCTTTGGATACAAGCGTCTGCTAAATTAATAAACGTTAATGTAAATGTATGTTTTTTTACACCTCATCTGTCTCTCTCATCTCCCTTTCTCTTTTTCTTTCTTTTGATCTATCATCTTTCTGTCTCTTTTCTCTTTACAGGTATGTGTCTGATTTCTCAGTCACTCTGCAGTCAATCCGGAAGAAGTACAAGCTGGAGGACGCGGCCGCCTCCGAAGTATTCAGTGAAGACTGGACAGCCTTCCAGAACTCTGTCAGGTGTGTGTATGGCTGAAAACAGACTCCACACCAAAGTGCACATGTACACACACACACACACACATTCTGCATGTTTATTTGTGAGTCGGGACTGATTTGTGTTTCCTGTACAGAATCATTGCCACATGTGGAGAACTGCTGAGGCAGTGTGGAGCCTTTGAACAGCAACTTTCCAATAAGTAAGAGTGCACACACACACACACACACACACACACACACACACAGTGTACGCACACATGCACACACACATACACACATGCACACCCACACACAAACACTTACACCAATGAGCTTTTACATGCTGCTAAAATAGCTCCAGTCTGCAAAGGCATGGACTGAACTAGAGCACCTCCCTGTGCGTAAGCAAGATGCAAGATTCACATGAGCGTTAGGGGCGATAGGCCCAGTACGCGGCCGTACATAAGCAAACAAGACAGGCTATATTTACCACGCTGGGTCTGAGTTCTGTGGTCTGCCCTGAAATGGAGACCTCCACTCCAAGCAAGGTTGTGTATGTGAATGCATGCAAACGCTTGGTCAAAAAGCAAGTATATCCTGAGGCTAAAACCTTCTGCAGGTTGAGCCACAGTAATCCGCCTCAGTGAAGACTGGACAGCCTTCCAAAACTGTCATTTTCATTGTCATTTTCAAAGAGATGGGATGCTCCATTGAGTCGTTACAGCCCAAATTCTGTTGCCAGATCAAAGCTGGTTCTCTCCACATATCGGTTCTCAGTTCTGTCCTTGATCAAGACACTGAACCCCAAACTGCTCCAGATGGTGTGAGGCATTGCTCTGTGAATGTGAGACGTTACTCTGTAAAGTGCTTTGAGTGCTCAGAGGTGTAGAAAAACGCTACATTGGTTGCTAAATGCAGACCATTTACCATATAGCCAGGCTTATGTACTGTATACAAACACACAAACACACAAGTAAAAACTCATTCTAGAAATACAGCACAAGCATCAGTTTAGTCTTTAAACACCTTAATCACAGGGCATTTACATATTACAGTATTTTACAGATTTACCTCTTATGGTCCTCAAAAAAGCCTTCTGGTTGAATTTGGGTGTCAGGAAGGCTGAAAGTGGGTTTAGGCTTTAAATGTTTTATTTGTTTTCAGACTTTCACTTTCTACTTTCACCATCTGCTGCTGGTGATGTTGGTAAGAGCAAAAAAAAAAAAAAGAAAGTTGGATGCATAATTAAACATTTTTTTTATTTTATTTTTTAATGTCATGTTTTTTAATTTTTTTTCCCATTCATGCAGTAGAGGTGTGGGCATTTTATATGGTCTCCATGAGGATCAAATCATGGGAAGGACTTGAAGGCCATCACATCACATAGTATCTGTCCAGGGGCTGATTTTGAGTGACGGCAGGTTAATTGGGGTTAAACTGGGCATGTTAGAAATCACTGAATGTTTTAAAACACGCCAGACATGAAATAAATTGCCCTTCAAGTAAAAGCTGTCATGTAACCGCTCGGCGCCATTCCGTGCCATTCCACACGGTCTCAATTATTCACACGGTGCTACAGTGGGGAAACTGGGCCACCCTCATTCAGAAACGCCAGGTCATCAAAAATGGCAATGTGGTTGTGGTGCGTCTTCAGCCCTGGCATATGCCCTAACACGTTCACAGACTGTATCTTTGACATAGTGCCCACACTTAAAACGGTTCTGCTACAGTAATTTCTTGTGCATTAGCTGCATTGAGTATAAACAGCAAGACGGTGTTTAATGCAAATTAAAAATGACAAAAACGTGTATTAACGTGTGCATTAACCGCACCCGTGTATTAACCTGGTAAAAAACAATTGTACCGACGGTACTCAGTGACCTTGAGAAACACAGATCTATGTGAAAAATCGATGTGAAAAGCTGGAATTCTCCTTTAATTGGCAGGAAAGTACTGTATATACCCCTAGGTTCCATAAGCTGGAGCAATAGGCATACATAAGTAAGCCATATACTCTTATGGGTGATTGGTTGTGGTGATGTTCTTTGCCGTCTGATTGGCAGAATCCTGGCGTGGGCCTTATGGGTGATTGGTTGTGATGATGTTCTTTGCTGTCTGATTGGCAGAATCCTGGCGAGGGCCGGGCACTTCCTGTTTGAGGGCTACAGCCCGCGCAGCCTCACCGGCCTGCAGGAGGGCGTGTACGAAAGGAGGGGGCAGAAGAACCCCTGGCAGGAGTACAACTACCTCCAGCAGGGTAACATGGCCGAGTACAACAACCTGCTGGAGACTCTCTACTCTCTCAAGGTAGGAACGCACACAATCCACTAGCACGGATGAGGAGACACCCCACATGTACTCACACACACACACACACATAAATCTCAACGTGCATATTCTCACAAGGCCAGAGTAAGTATTCAGTTTCAGTTTCTGTGGGACTGTGTCCGTTAAAACCTTAATGACTGACCAAAACCCAAAATATTGTGCATTAAGACAACATTAACATGACCTCTGACTGCAATATGGGCGTCAGATATCAGAGATTAGGTGTTACATAGAGGTATACTATACGAAACAACGTGTAAGTATTGTGTTGTCCTCTTGTGTGGTCAGTGCTTTAAGTGGAGTGGGTGTTGAGACACTACAGCGAGAGATTGTGACCCTGCGGGTGTTTTATTTTTTATCGGGGCTGTCAGAAATGAGATCGTTTATCCATAGTGGATCTCCTTACTCACTTATCATATTTCCATTGGTGCAAAGATAAGGTTCACTAAGCAACATCATGGATTGTCTGACAGCAATTCTAATTTCAGATCATCCTCCTCCTCAGGCAAAATACTTCAGAGAGTATGATGAACATTCAAGTTCAATGCTGATAATTTAATCACATATTCATAGATGAAGCTCATTGTCGTTTTTGGCCTGATGTGGTGCTGTTGCTTCTGTGCTGTATAGCTGTGTGTCTCTATAGGACATAATACTTATTAACCCATATTTTGGATTTAATTTATTATCTTGTTTAATATATCTTGTACAATAGATCTATCTATATGTTGTTGTTGTTATGTTTTTATTTCACTATATGTATATATATAGTCATTGTTCTCATCACTTTTGTTTATGCTGTATCCTCCTTGAGTTGGGATTTATAGGTGGTCTATAAAAGGACATTGATTTTATTTTATTTATTTATTGTGTGTGTGTGTGTGTGTGTGTGTGCCTGCGTGAATGCGTGTAGGAGAAAGGCACCGGCAACTCAAGTCTGCTGGCTGAGACACGTGCATCTCTCACACGCTTGAACCAGCAGGCTAATCAACTGGCCTTCGATTCTGTCTTCGTACAAATCAAACAGCAGCTCTGCCTCACTAACAAACCAGAGGTTAGTGTGTGTGTGTGTGTGTGTGTGTGTGTGTGTGTGTGTGTGTCCGTGAGAGAGAGAGACTGTGTGTGGGATTATGCATGTGTGTGCGCGTGTGCGTGTTTGCATTGCTGTCTTGTGGGGATCAATTCCAGCTAAATTCCAGACCACTTGGGAGTGTTCAGTTTATGAATGCCACTCAGTAAGCACATTAATAGACCATCATTAATCATCACTGTGGGCAGTTTAACCATGTGTTACATTTTAGGCCACACAAATGGACACTAACAGCAAATTATAATGAGCGCTAAATGGCGTTCATGCAAAGAGAGCAGTGTTTCCCATACATTGACTTATTTGTGGCGGCCCACCACAATATCAATATTGAACATTAAATTGTACTTAAATCTGGTTAGCATCATAACCACGCTACGCTAATTTGTTAAACTGTTGCATTCAAGTTAATTCTGCAAACCTACCACCACAAATAGAATTCAATTCTGTGGGAAACACTGGAGAGGAAATGTTGGCTGGGACCTTAGCACGTGTGGGTGTGTGAGTGTGTGTGTGTGTGAGAGAGAGATCTTTTCCAACGGCGAACTCCAGTCTTGTCCACATGTTGTTTGAGTGACTCAGGGACATAGGGACTAAGGGACATAACAGCAAGCGATGGGGAGGCTCTCTCAGGAGCAGCAAGTGCTAGATTTGATATTGTTTTCTACAGTTCTGCAGCGAAATAGTCGGTGCTACTAGTGGTTCTGCAGCAGAACGAGTGTTGCGCTATTGACATGAGAGATGAGCGTTGAACTTGGTTCAATCAAAGTTCTTTTCGAGTTCAACTTCCAAAGCGTAACAAGACGCTCATCAACCATTTTAGTTTATTGTATCCTGGAGACATTTCAGGCATTCGCTTCAATTAAAGCAGTAAGATGATATGGGCGGGACTTTTCCTTCCATTGTACAGAAATGAGATTTTAACATCACATAGCAACAAGATAAAAGTTTGTTGGTGCCGCTTGGTCATATCCAATGTGATCCCTGCCTTGCGGTGTGCATGACCGCATAGGGGCTTAGGAGTGGGGGGTCGTGTTTAGTGTAGTGATTTTGTATGTACATGTGAGTCAAATGTGTCACTCTGTTTCTCTGCATGTTTCCGGCTCATGTTACTGAGTTGACAGCAAACACCCCAGACCACCCCCTCCACCTCCAACATTCCCACAGGGGTATTGTTATCACAAGGCCGTAGCCATGATGTCAACATGGGAGGGGGCCAAATCTGTGGTGCGGTGTGAATTTCAATAACAGAATTTCAATACATTTCCTGCCATGCAAAAATATTATTAAAATCACAAACAAGTCATTAGTTAAGTCAGTCAATTAGGATATACCAAACTTTTGACGGACATAGGCACGGATGGATTATGAACCCCTGGGCATAGATGCAAAAAAACCCTCCCCTGTTAAGATAGGGGATCCGGGGGCATACTTCCCTGGAAGACTTTAAAAAAAAACAAAATGACCCTTTATATTATGACGACTTGTGAGTTTTGTGGAAATAGAAGAGAAGGGCGGAGAAGCAACTTCACACAGTCTTAGGCCTCAGGGACCCCTGTGCTCTTGGGCCCAGTAGGCCCATTCAATAATCCATCCCTGGATATAGACCTGTGGTATGACTCCATTTGTCTCCAAAATGTATATTTTAAAAGAAAATACAAACTAGAGTATCTTTGATAACCTCTATATTACACTGAATGCTTACTAGCCCAATCATATTTTGTTTTTATTATTCTGGCGGCTAATCACACAATTTTAAGGTTGTTTGAAAGGGATGGATTTCAATATAGGCTACTAAGACAGGTCCCTTTTCTGTCTGACTCACCTCAAGTTACCCTATGCATTATAGGCTGGTTTCTGACAGAAATTACGTTTTGTGTTAAAATGTAGAAACACAGCCTTTATTTGGTGAATGGAGGTGGAAATTCCTTTCTTTGGTTAATGTCCGCGATTCACATTAACTGTAGACTATCACTAACCTGGCAATAGCCAGATGAATTTCGCTCTACCTAGCTCCACTCATCCACCTGGAACCGATCCATTGAAGTGTTGCTTCAGAAGGCTGGGCCTAATCAAAAAATGCTTGCATATGATTGAATAAGCCACTTGTCCGTCATCTATTGACGTGCTACTTCAACCACTCACATCGAAGCCAACCCGTGACGCTAATAACAGACTCACAGTCGCTTCTACGCTATGTCACATCTATGAAACTCCCGCCCTGCGTCCTGATTGGCTAAACCATAAAGTTGGTTGGAGAAATAACTCAATGGAAGAGGTCCCAGATGGATGTGAGTGAAGCTAGGCGGAGCTAAGCGGAACGACATTCATCTGGCTAGGGTCAGGTTAGGCTATCACCGCCATTGTAAAAGTTTTTTCAACTTTTGTGCCGTCGCCACATTTGAGTGCTACGTTTTGCCTGCATGGATGCGCGATTGAGTGTGCATCTAAATGTAACATGCAAGATGCAACAGCCATTTCTAAGAGGCTTATAAACCGGTTCATTTCTGACATTACTACTAGCATATGAATGCATTATTTATGTTGTAAGACATGTGAAAGAAATGAATGACACAGGCACGCACAAATTCAAATGAAAGGACACTACGTTTCACTTTCGCTATCATTGCGAGAAAATGGGCTACAATATGGAAAATGCTTCAAAGTTACCTTTGAGTCTGATCAGCTTCAAAAATGAATGGGGTTTCCTTAGACAGTGCTACACCTTTCCAACAAGTTTTGTGAAAATTGTACCGGTATCTTTTGCGATATTGTTGACAGCCTGCACCGCAGCAGGGTGCAGGAAGCTTTTGATAGCGCACGCCTCAAACGATAAACGCAAAACCTCCAGGACAAACCACTCACAGTGTACTCTCTGAAACCATGAATAGGTCACTAATTTGTGTGTTATTTACGTTTGATTGCATTTCAGAGGCAGGGGGGCAGGGGCATTTTGGTCACATCTGAATATTCATCAAAGTCTATGGTGACTACGGCCCTGTGTTATCATCTCAAGGGTATTGTTATCATCTCAAGCAGCTAAAAAAGGACAGTTTGACATGCTTTAATAACAGTAAACGCACAGGAAGGTCAGATGAATTACAAGGATACAAGGAAGTTTATTGTCACATGCATATAGTAACTGGAAGTAAGAAATGCAGTGAAATTATGTCTGGTGTCAGCCTATTTGTGCATTTATGGGGGATGGGGGGGGGGGGGGGGGGTGCAGTAGAAGAGGGGTTTAGTAAATTAAGTGGCAAGGGCTGCATAAGAAAGGTGGGGGAGGATTGGGATTGGGGGGGGGGGCACCAACAAGGAGCACCCAAGAGCAACAGGGGCAAGGAAAAACTCCCTTACCAAGGAAGAAACCTTGGGCAGATCCACGGCTCAAGGGGCTAACCCAACTGCCAGGGGTCTTGGTGTGTGTGTTGGGGGGGATGACAAGGGAGATGGGATAGTGTGCTGTGTATGTGGGGAGAGGGCAGTGTGCAATATGTGTGTTGGAGAAGCTTCCTCATGAGACAATGTGCTGTGTAATGGGGGGGGGGTGCAGTGTGCTGTAAGTATGTTGGGGATGTGTGTTGGGGAAGCTTCCTGATGAAATAATGTGCTGTGTATGTAGGGGAGAAAGGGGGGGGCAGTGTACTGCAAGTATGGTGAAGGGTCTTACTATTGCAAGCAGAGTACTGTATGTATGATGTATGAGTGATGACAGTAAAGATGTGTGTGTGGGCGGGAGGGGAGTGGAGCAGTGTGTGTGTGTGTGTGTAGTGTGTGTGTGTAGGTGGGGGCAGTGTGCTGTAAGTATGTAGAAGATGTGTGTTGGAGAAGATCCTGAAGACAATGTGCTGTGTATGTAGGGGGGGGGGGGGGGGGGGGGGGCAGTGTGCAGCAAGTATGTAGAGGAGGCTTACTGTAGTGATGTGATGATGTAAGTGTGTGTGTGTCTTGGGGATGGGGGGGGGGGGGCAGAAAGGCTAGGCAATCAAGGACATGGGTAGATAGATGGAGGAGAAATCAAAAATAATAAATAAAAAGTTCTATGGAGATGTGCAAAAGTTGGAGAAAGTCAGATGTGTGTGTGTGTGTGTGTGTGTGTTTTGACATGTGATGAAATAAGAAAATAAGTAAAAGGTCTGTAGCATAGGATGAGGGATGTAAAAGTGCTAAAAGTCATGTAGGTGTGTGTGTGTGGGGGGGGGGGGTCATGAGTGCTGATAAGTGAATGACTGCAAAGTCAGTATAGTGTGAATTCAGAGTTGGGAAATGTTTGAGAGTGCTGAGGAGTGAATGTGTGCAAAGTCAGTATAGTGTGAGTTCAGAGTTCGGATAGCCTGGGGATAAAAACTTCTCCTGAGTCTCTCAGTTCTGGCTTTGTGACTACATAGGCGTCTTCTTGATTTCAGCGGTAGGAATAATCCATTGTTAGGATGAGATGAGTCCTTCAGGATCTTTTGTGCTCTTAGGAGTACTCCTCTGGAATAGATATCTTGTTGAGCAGGGAGTTGAGTTCTTATAGTACGTTCAGCTGAGCGCACTACTCTCTGCAGAGTACTACAATCTCTAACTGTGGAGTTCCCATACCAGGTGATGATGCTACCAGTTAGAACACTCTCAACCGCTGAAGTGTAGAAGGCCTTCATGATGGATGTAGAAACTTTGAATTTCCTTAGCTGACGAAGGAAGTAGAGTCGTTGTCTGGACTCTAATTACATGATGAATTAGGGTTTCTGAGGTGCTCATTCATGCCTGTGGTCTTTAACCTGTGTGTGTGTGTGTGTGTGTGTGTTTCAGGGTAAAGGTATGAGCGGTTTGGGGGAATCTCTCTCTGACGACCTCCCAACCTTTAGTCTGTCTCCACAAGAATACATCACCAATGTAAGATTCACACACAAATACACATACATATTAATTAACAAATGTGAGTTTGTCCTACATAGTACCAGACCATGAGTAACTATGTACTCATGGTGTGTTTGTGTGTGTGTGTTGTAGATTGGCCAGTACATTATGTCCCTGCCACTACATCTGGAGCCATTTGTGACACAAGAGGACCCTGCCCTAGAGCTAGCACTGCACACAGGGAAACTACCCTATCCACCTGAGCAGGGTAAGACATTCCCATACATACAAATGAAGACATGAAGAGATATTTATTTTGCCTCCAGACCGGGCTAGTCTATACTCTTTATCTTGTGTTTATGTGTTCTATAGGTGATGACGTCCCAGAGTTGGAGAACACTGCTGATTACTGGCTGGGCTCCATCGCCAGGGCAACCATGCAGACTTACTGTGATGTCATTCTTCAAATTCAGGAGCTCACTCCACACACGACCAAACAGCTGGCCACAGACATTGGTACAGTAACCATAGCCACTTTAAGTCACTAGTAACCTCTGAGACTTGCATTAACTAGCATTTGCATCTACCCTTACATGCTCACATTGTATTCCTGATTCATCCCATCTATCAAATTGTTGTTAAATGTTATGTGGAAATAGCGTGCTATGCTGTAAAGGTCATGTGTTGTATGTGTGTCTTGGTGTCACCAGATTACCTTAGCAATGTGATGGATGCCTTGGGCCTGCAAACTTCTAGAAATCTCCAGAACATCGTTGCTCTTCTACGAGCCAAGCCAGACGAGTTCCGTCAGACAGCCAAACCGCTGCCCCGCCGGCTGACCTCCACCATCGCCGCCATGAGGGGCATCGAGTGACTGAGCAGTCAGAGGGACTATCGGGCAGCGATGCAGGTGTCATGGGAGGAATGGTACACAGACCAGATGGATGTCGCTCTCTCTCTCTCTCTCTCTCTTCCCAGTCCTGTCACTCGGAAATGCGTCCCTGTGTCAAACGTCTGCTGAACACTACAGAAAACTCTCCTAGCATGGCGCCATACTTCTCTCGCCTGCTGTTCCCAGTCTGTGATGATCATGTCTAACTAGATGTCTCTTCATTTGTTTCATGACGCTTTTTTGTATTACTAAATATGCGGTTTAAAAGATCTAACTCTGTTGGTGGGGAAAAAAATGGAATTTTAACCTTCTTTTGCTTGTATGTTTAAAAACAAATAAATTTGTCCTCTTTCCTGACTTGGTGATGGTAATTCCTACCTGTTCCTGTAAACCAAAGGGCTAGTAATCCCAAGGTCATGGGTCTCTTCTTCGGAAGCAGATCAGCACAGCCAATGTTCATGTTTATACTAAGAGTACGGTATCCTACATAAATGAAAATTAAATGATACATTTTTACATACAACAGAAAATGCTTTTGGTCACATTCGTATGTGCTCGGAGGATGGTTGAATGACACTCTTAAAAAAGCACTGCATTTATAAACATCACGATTTTTCTCCACTTGGGGCAGTGTTGTCTTACTTTATCTCTGACTCACAAAGCCAATAATCAACTAAGCCTGCTCCTATAACTGGAACCTGAACCTCTACCTATGGCCAGCTATTTACATTCATTATACCCCCAAATAACCTTTGTATGTGCTCCTAAGAATCTTTACTTACTAAAACACAAGGATCAAACATAAGAGTCTACACCTCTCTTCTCCCCAACAAAAATGGAAATGAAAACAGGACACTAAAATTTAAAAATATGACATAAATTTATTATTTTATTGGTTCTTAAAAACATTTTACATTGAATCCATTTGAACATATTCATGTTTTTTTTTTTTTTTTCATTTTTAGTTGTCCCATGTCTTTTAAAAAGCATTGAGTGATCTGAGTCATGAATGCTGTCTTGCTGCTGGGTGGCGCCCTCTCGAAAACCTCGAGTTCAGATCCCATTCAGTTACAGAACCACCACTTAAGTCTTATTATTCTTGAAGGTGACACATTTTTAAATTTGACTGATATGTTTTTTTTGTCTTTCTTCCTCATAACCTTCATTTATTTAAGCTTTTGGAAAATATAAAAAGATAAAAACAAAATGTTCAATTGAAATGCAACACTTTGCGGTGATTCATGTTTGTGTCTTTAACAACGTTTCCACAACAAAACTCCAGCATCCATCTTAACCCCTGTGACCCCTGGCACCTCGGCGAGGTGACCTTTCCTCCACCTCAACAGTTCTCTGCTGTGTGGGCCTATGCCGTAGGGATTGTCTGATCAGGGCTCTGAACAATGGCAGCGATGTATCACTGACAGCGTCGGTAATGAGATATTGATTATTCTTATTGTGCCACAGTAGTCTCTTATTTGTTGTAGTAGGCTTGGGGTTGCAAGAACCTTTTTTTTCTGTAAGGTGCAATGGTTCTACACTGTGTGCCTGTCTTACTAGTGTTGTGTTTTGTTCGCCAGCACTGTCACTTATAACTGATTATAAATGAATGCTGCATTTTTGTTTTTGTGATGATAATAATTTCTCGTTTTTTTCCTCTTACTGTCTGTGCTGGGGTATAACTTGGGGTCTGACGGATCAGATGGAATAAAGTGTTCCATGCCTGTGTGTGTGGCTGACCTTCACTGAGCACTTACACATGCATGCTTATTCTACAAACACACACACGCACACACAGCAGGTGCAGTGGACGTATTATAAGGGCACAGGGGTTTTAAATGGTAGTCCATAATCATAATAATCATATATCTATTTATATTATCTATATATATATTAGCATCACATTTATCGATTAGGTCTGTACATGGAATCATAAAGTCTTGCTGTATTTGTGGCAGTGGTCATAGTGGTACAGATTGCATATTCTTAATTCAAGTACATAACTTAAAAAAACCTTTAAAGGAACATGAACGAAAGGAAAAAAGGGTTTTTTTCCCTAACGATTAAAACAGCAGGCACATAAATATCACAACAAGAGTGAAATTAAAGCACAGATTCACTAACCATTCCCACTCATCAAAACCTACATGGTGGTGGTGGGGGGATGGGAGAGGGGGGGATTTCACATTCTCACTGCACAGGCAGTGAGGTAGTTTCCAGTGGATGTCGGAGTGAAACACACAACATGGTTCACAGGGGAAGCTTTTCTCCCAAAGTATTCTTTCTGTTGGGAAATTCCCTTTGAAATATTCATAATACCTCTATTTCATGACCCCATAACTCGGAGGTATGATGTCTCCCAAAATAAGACATCAAATCTTTTATATTTAAACGAACAAGGTTGATCATGGAAACCTTCAGCATTTCCTTGGTGACTAAACAATATAATGGAACTTGTGCAAAATGATGAGGCGATGTCTTAACATAACACAAATAGAATCAAAGAACACAGATAAATGTACTTAAAAACAGTATGAAATGAATGAGCTATGAAATGGAAAAAATAATGAATTGTTACTGGCCTATAAAAGATTCTGGAATCACTGACATACTCCACCTCAGTGGCAGAACCAGAACCTACACACATCTTGTTGGTTTGTGACTCTGAATAACAGACGGTCACTTACACTCCTCTCTAGTAAACAACTGTGCTGTGAATGCTACCATAGACCACACTCTTTACTCTTGTTAACAACCACTGACCCACCAGCAGTACCCCCTCTGAGATCCCTGTAATATTTGTGCCTTTACAGAGGCTAGCTACTGGGCTAATCTAGCCTTGCTCTCACTCTTTCTCTCTCTCTTTCTCTTTCCCTGTTTCTCTCTTCTCTGTAATGTATCAATGTTAAGGGGAGTTATCGTCTGTGGACTGTGCTACAATGGAAGACGGGCAGTTTCAATGCATGGAAGGCTAATTCCACTGTAGTCCAGCTAGTTCGAACGACAACAGCAATACATGACCTATGTCAGTAGAACCAATTTGGCATTGCTTACATTAGAAACACAAAAACACCAGCTTTGAGGAACATGAAGGCTACTGTGTGCTTGGAATCCCTCTCTGTGTGGGCCTAAACAGACTTCAAACCAATAACATGTCAGATGAGGAGCCTCAGCTCTTTTGGGCAACTAAATGTACCACAGTCTTCAATCATGCAGTGCAGAGCGATGATCATTATGACTGAGGGAAGACTTTTCTATTCCATGTTTAAGCACAGTGATCTCATGACTACACTGAAAATACACACAGAGAAACAGACACATTTTGTGTCCAGCAACTGATACAGCTAAATCATATCATGCATGCTGTCAACGATACTGCCTGATAAACACTCATCGGAACCCTGCAGAAGGATTACTTTAGGACCACGGGATACCTGTCACTGAGGTGGGAAACAAATAGACAGGTCCCAGTCGGAGACACGAACAGCCCTCCACCTGAGATTTACAGAGGTTTGGCCAGCCTCTCGTCAGAGAGAGGCGCTGGCTTTCCCACACAGAACTACAACTCCCATACTGCATCTGTGTGATGGAAAAAGACAGGTAGGCATTTTCTTATTTTCTGCCTGCTACAATCAATCATCTCTCGACACGTAGGAATTATTGCCAATGAAAAAAAGCAAGTAAGTAAGGAAGTAAGAAGAATGATAGTAGGGGAATGAAAGAGGATGATCAAAAGGAACACACAATGACCAAAACAAAAAACAACAACGACAACAATAATAATAAAACAACAAAGATGAGCTTTTTGTGTGAGGAACGCCGGAACGTTCTGCTCTACATGTGCTAATGTTAGTGTCATGGAAGGCTTGAGTTTCAGCACCCTCTTCATGGCTACAAAGACACTTGTGCAGTTGCTCGGTCCACAGAGCATCAGGGCAAGAGGAGAGATGACCCCACGGACACAAACAAACAGGGAGAGCCGGGGCCCATTGTCGCCAGCAGACGCACAGAGTGGAACATCGAGTCTTAAGGGGCGAGTCCAGCTAGGCAGTGCACACAGGTGGAAACAGCATCGACTGAAGAAGAAGTGCGAAACATGGGGCAGTAACTAGCCAAGGAAAATTTGGTGGGCTTTTTTTTCTCAACTAATAAAACATAGTTCAGTGTTTATCTTGCAGTCATACACATTTTTCCCATTATTTATTCACATTTTTTACTATTTAAAAACAAAATATAGCTCTTTTAATATAATCTTTTTTTCTTAAATATTAATTGCATATCATGTTTTTTTGTTATTTATTTTATTATTTATTATTATTTTTATTATTTATTTTTTAAGTATTTCTAGCCCCCATATTCCACTACGGGCTTGCAGGAAATACAGTCATGCAGAGTACTCATGCTGGTAAACAAAGTTACAAAAATGCATTTTCTGCTCTTTTTTTTCTTGATCTTGTTTTTTTTTTTTTAATCTCTGTTTCTAGTCCGTTGTGTCCAGTGTCCAGTGTGTCCTCTCACGGTGCTTTCCTCTTCACGTGCTTCTCTCTCCGACGTCTGGAAAGAGCCCTCTGTTCATCCTCTGTCCAGTTTTTTCCACCCTTGTGTTTTCTCTCTCTCTGCTCTCTGCAAGGTAATGGCAATGGTTAAGGGGCGGCCAGGGGGCTGGGTCGATGAGGAGCTGAGGAGCTTCACTGGACTCTCGTGGTCTCTTGTGGAGACTCTCTTGGTCAGTTTATTAAAATATAGATTTGTTCTTTTTGGACAATTCTTTTCTTTTTTTTTTTAGTTCTCCCTTGACTTGGTCCTTTCGTTATTGGTCCCCCCCCCCCCCCCCCCCCCCCGATTACTGATTCCATCTCGTCGGAGGATAGAAAGCGCTGCTCAGCAGTAATGGAACAGAGAGAGAGAGAGAGAGAGAGAGAGGGAACGAGGGGGGGTGGAGGGTAGAGGGAATCAAGAGAGATGTCCAGACTCACGTTCCTTTTCCTCAGAGGGGACCTGTACAGGGATGGGGACATAGGGAGCGAGTATTTTCCACTCGCAAAAGTGCCTTTGTGGCTCCCCTCTAATGTGTGTATGTGTGTGTGTGTGTGTGAAAGTCTGGGGAGTGTGGCAGAATTGTCTCTGGAGTCCCACGTGTTGACCTTGTCTGTGGCAGGACGGAAGGGTCGGGGCAGTATGTGATTCGGTCATTCAGAGCCAAACACATGGGGGACTCGGCAGTAGAGCTGTTGTGTTGTGGGGTGTATGTGTGTGTGTGTGTGTGTGTGCTTGGTACTACAGCACAACAATGTAACCAATAAGCCTCACTTGCCCATACATAGCAAAGTTATAGGAAGAGACCACTCTCTCTCTCTTTCTCTCTGTGTGTGCTCAGTCATCTTCATCATACAGTCTGCAGCAGAGAGGACAAACTCACTCAGGTAACAGCAGGTCCTCTCTGGGCTCTGTTATGAAGTGATGTATAAGGGGAAAGGCAGAAAACGCTGGAAAATCTCAATAGCTTTTTTTTTGTTGTCGTTGTTGTCGGAGGACCTTTGAGGGCATAACACAGAAAGAAAGTGTTCGCTTGGTCCTGTGTTTACGATGTACTTCATTTGGTCACTCACATCCTTAAGGATTTGGCAGGGCGGGCTTTATTGGCTGAGGGCTTTGGCAGGTTGAGCTTGATTGGCTGAGGGCTTTGGCAGGTTGAGCTTGATTTGCTGTTGCCTCGGATGCAAACCAATGGAAGACTGAATAACTGGTGAGATAATCCAGTTCCCTTCAATGTGGATCAGTAATAGATACTAACTATTGTTTTCATAAAAGTAAGAAATATCTGGACTATCTTATTGACAGTGAATGTTCTATTGAATTAATTTAACTGGAGATCATAGGGGATCATATTTTTCTGTAGTTGGCTTTGATTCAATTTGTAGCCTTATAATAATAATATAAGTGTGTGTGCGTGTGTATGTGTGTTTGTGTCTGCATTTTAGAATGACAGTTGGGATGACATGTTTACCAAGTTCATCGTTAAAGTCAGTCTGTGCAAATGGTCCAAAAAGACAAAAAGTCACCTGTCAACATATTTTTCCCAGCCAACAAATGCTACAGTGTGTTAGCAGAGGTGCTACATAGTTTGTTCGTCATGGTCCCATGTTCTTTGTTGAGATTCAAATTTTCACTTGACTCACAGGAGCCAGTAAGTCCACTAAATAACAGACAGGTCATGTTTTGGAATGCTTTTTTAAATTTTTTCCCCGCTTGTTATTTTGTCTTTTCTTTTTTTAAGAGTCTTTCACTCTGTAGGTGTCAGTGCAAAGATAAGTTTGTTGTCAAAGTAACCAGTCAATCCATTGACAAAAAGTGTTCCGGAGTTCCGTGAGGTTGCTTTGGTTACCATGTGAAGATCCGGCCACATGGAGATTCAGATATCTTTTTTGTTTCTCTTTTTGTTTTCCGGGTCACTTCCTCTTGCTACGCCCACTCTCGTCATATGTCACATCTGGCTGATGCATCCCGTCAGCTAACACGGGTTAAAATCGCTCACCGTCTCCTTGCTAGACAACTGCTAAATGCTAGAAACTTAACACTGAAAAACAGAGAGAGAAAACATTTGTTAGTAAGTTGGTCAATGTCAGATATCACAGTTATACAGTTTCCAAAGCTGTTAACTGTAGTTCAAGTAATTATATTTTTTTCTGTGGAAATAAAACTGGGCATAAAAAGACATGTTTTGGTAACATCAGATTTCACTACTGGTATAGTGGACAATAGAAATCTGATGAAGCCTCTCTCTCCAAAATGGCTTCAGTGAAGTCATTAACAGTAATAAAAAAAAAAATAGACTCCAATTGTAGCACACATGCAATTAACAACATATTAATCTTGACTGAACGTCATTATTAAATAATTTCAACATTTCTACCATTATCAAGAGAGTGGAGTGGAGTGGTGGTGACAGGCCTGCTGTACTTCATTCCTGCAGGGCCAGTGTGTACATACAGCTCCACGCCTGGAGAAGCAGTATAGGCTAAGGCTGGAGGCCCATGTCAACTATCAAACCCATGTAAACAATCAGGCCGGTCAGTGTAGGGTGCAGGATATGGAGAACAGCAGTCCGTCCACTGCATGTCCGTACACACAACTGCTTTGACAATATGGGACTATACATTTGGTATACGGACACTAAGAACTACAAGCCACAGCAATAAGCTGTGAGTGTCAAAGACAAAAGGAAACTTATGAGCTTTAGTTGGTAAAGGAAGAAGGTTGGGAAGGGGCTTTACCTGCAGCTGGCTGCTTAAGTTAACGCTGTTGACAGATCTGTCATTTTAGTGATAGAAGTCACATTGGCCTTAATACATTATAGCTATTGATATTATTGATATACCTATTGAAGTACTGATGTTTATGTAAGGCACCAGGATGACTGAAGAAATTAACTATAATTTTGATTGTCAGCTGATGGAATTATCCACTATATGTGTAAGACTCTAAACATAACAATTAAACGTGTGTGAATGGATGTTAACTATGTGTAATCAGAGGGTTCAGTGTTTCAATTCTATATTGTAACCACCTAATGTTGACTTTTTCAGTCAGAAAAGTGAAAAGTGCATGCATCAAACGCAAAGAGGTGATTGTAAAAAAGAAGCACACAATGTAAATTAACTTTGAAAACGAAAGAGTGTGTGTGTGTGTGTGCGTGTGTGTCAGTGCACTGTACCGGTGTGTGCATATTCTGTATGCTGAAATGCTTGTAAGGGGCAACACAATACAATATCTACAACACGACATGTAACATGCAGAACCACACAAACAACAAACACAGAGACCAACATGGGCACAATGGAGCACATACAAACATGAACTGACATTAAAAATGTCAGTCACACAGTAAACGTCTAATACTAGCTGCCATAAAATAATTTCACCGAAACATTTTTAAAATCAAAATAAGGAATGAACAAATAAAATAAACACAAACAAATAAACAGGAAATTTGACAAATAGAAAACACACAAATTGACCCCCCCAAAACCCAGCCCTGCCCAAGCACCATGAGTGAAAGAAACATATTTCAGCTCTTTTTAATGAATATTCACATGTATAGATACAGTTATGTACATATGAATCGTTTAACACTTATTCTACAGTATCAAGCTTGGCTTTGCAGGTGTACAGTAGCTAGGTAAATCTAGCTAGCGCTTCCATGGGTTTCTAGAAGTGACAATGTTGCTCGAGTAGCCTCACAGAGGGCAAAAATGTTTTAATTCTCTCAGAGTGTTCTAGAAGGAAGGTACTGGATTACACTCCATGTTGGGTTGAGTCAACTATTCTCTACTTTTTAAAATCAAAGTTGTAGTATTTATTTTTGTCCAACAGATTTAAACTACAGTGACAACACATTTAAGATGTGGACGCCTACCACATGTTCACAAATAGCAAAAAGATAGAAAAAAACACAGATCTAAAGATCTAACTATGTTATTCACCAGTAATCAGTGACAAATGGTCCTTACAACTAAGGTGAAACAAATCAGAAAATCATGAAAATAAAACACAATAACCATACAGTGCATCTAAAGCAGCTCGTCACAGTATCTAGAGTCAGGGATATTTCTACCCAGCTGAATGAAACCTGTTACTCTGATCTTAGAGTGCGTAAGAGACCATTTGTGGTCTCCACAGAGATGCCATGTTTAAAACAAAATGGCTCCTCTGAGCACTGAGCTGGTCTACTAGTTTGCTACTTTTGCTGATTTTCAAGCAGAATACAGACCAAGACCAGATGTACAGTATTTCCCCAGCCTGTCAGATTTGTGATTATTGCAAGCTTTCTTTTTCATTATTTGAACTATCATGATATTTCAGTAATTTATTATAATTATTCAGCAATTCAATGGAAGCATGTTTGTCATAAATGGCTCAATTTAATTTTTGGGAAGCACTTGTCCTTTTGACAACAAACAGAATGGAGTCTCATTAAGAAAAAAAAAATCTCAAAGGAAAGTAAACACGGTTTGTACGAACATACGTATATATCATATACAAATGAAACCCTAGAGTACAAAGTAATGTTTTTAAGAATAAAAACAATATGTCTTTCTAACACATCTATGCCATTGGAAAACAATGAGACATACACACCAGCAAAGACAAGACATCAAAACAAGAAATTATCTTGAGTTCCTACACATACAATCTTAAAATCGAGTGATCAGTTAACAGAGATGCTGCATAAAGGATGCGAACACAGCTTTCCTTCTTTCTTTCTTTCTTTCTTTTAGATTAAAAATATATATTGCACACACAGATATTTACAGACAAAGTATCTTCATATGAGGTGTCTCCATCGTAAATGAAAATATTGCACACATGTTTGCATATGTTAATGTTAATTATAGTATTAGCATTCACTAGTCTGTAACTTTGCATAACCCATACGGTTTTCTGCACATTCTTGAAACATAGTTGGGTACGGTAAGTCAATGTCGCTAATGAAACAGATGATCAAAAATGACAAGATTCAGTGATACCCCAGCATTGCCCTAACCTGACTCTCGCCAGATGAATTTCGTTCCGCCTAGCTCCACTCATCCATCTGGGATCAATCCATTGAAGTGTTGCTTCAGAAGGCTGGGCCTAATCAAAAAATGCTTGCATATGATTGGATAAGCCACTTGTCCGTCATCTATTGACGTGCTACTTCAACCACTCACATTGAAGCCAACCCGTGACGCTGATAACAGTCCCACAGTCGCTTCTACACTATGTCACATCTATGAAACTCCCGCCCTGCGTCCTGATTGGCTCCACCATACAATCTCGTGCTGAAATCACTCTCAACGGAAGAGGTCCCAGATGGATGTGAGTGAAGCTAGGCGGAGCTAAGCGGAACGAAATTCATCTGGCGAGAGTCAGGTTAGCATTGCCCACCAGTGTGCCATGATTCAGACACACGTGTTCTTTGACATTAATCTACACTAAAATAGGCTCTTCAGTCAGCACACAAAGTATTAGTTTGTGGTGATTATCTAGGCATTCACACATATATTTGAAAATGAGAGAACAACAAATGTAAATGTGGAAAAAGACTTGAAAATACAATATACCGTACAGTATTATATAATACTGTACTAGTATATAATACTATATTATATTCATATATACTATGAATTAAACAGATGACTTAAATCTAAACATTAACTTCAAAGTTAGGAACAGCATTCGTAGTGATGATAATGATGAAGATAATGTGGATGATGATCATGAGGATGATCGTAATGCTTCAAATGAAGACTTTAATATTTTGCCATGGTTCTAAAGGTAGTGATCGGAACCACCGCACCAACCACTGCACATCTACACATGCAAGCGTATTTGAGCATGTTAGCAACCTGACCTGAACTTTCAGTAAAGTGCTCACATTAGTGACAGATAATGACATATACTGAGCAATATCTATAACCCATCATCATTTCACACAACTGTTTGCCATAGTTCGTTGTCAAACATTGATGATTAAAACATGATGGACTTAATGACTTACATAATACTAATACTAGCATGATGGCAATTGCATACACTTTTATAACTGAGAGATTGTGTTGTAATGGTAGTTAGCATGTATAAATAAAGTGCATTTGACTGTCACATAAATTGGTCAAATATATCTGAAACATGTTGACAAGTGAGGCATGTGTTGAATGCCCATACAATCTCACTCTTCAGTTTTAACCGTTCAACCTAAAAGCCACTTGTGACCAGTGTAACGTCCTGCTTCAAACTGGGAAGGTAGAGTATTATATATTTTACTAATACAGCGATGTTGTTGAGGCAGATTACTCTGACAGAGGGCAGATCTCTGGTTGTCAGTAAAGTTGTTTCGAATACAACATGATGAAATAGCAACACATCTCTACCATGTTTTTGCTAGTTCCATAATGCATACGTTTATAATCTCTTAAATGGAGGCTGGGTAGATGTTAGTAAAGATGACATCATTAGAGATAGGCCTACATGAAATCCTGAGAAAAGGCAAGCCCCACTAAAAAAAAAAAACATGTTAATGAATAGTCACAAATTCCTTTTTCTCAAACCACCAAGCTGTAGCCATGTTTTAGTTTTGTATAAAAATGTATCAAATCACAAAACCATGAACTCTTAATTTTTTAGGCTGGGGCTTTTAGTTAAATGGTACTATTTCAAGAGTGAGAATGCATTATGAATGTAAAGCCCTATTCTATGTTTGTTTTACTTTTGTTAGAGTGCAAAAACAACTATCGGTAAAAGGTTACTTTTAAACGTTAAATTGTTATGTTCTCTCTTTGGCTGTATGGAAGAGTAATGCTATTCATATGTGTGCGTGACCTCTCTGTAACTAAACCATGTATACACCAAGATATGGCAAAGTAAGCACAGGGGGGGAATACTTCTACTCACAAACAGTAGGGAAACATCTTATTGATTAAGTGTGCATACATTTTTTGAATATTTCTGAAGTCAGTATATTTAACCTCCATCATGTCATTATCTTCTCCCATCCTCTGAGCATATATCAATCTCTCACTTTATCTCTGTCAGTCTGTCTTTTCCTTGAAGCTAACTACTTTTTTACCCCTTTTACTTAACCCCAACACCAAATGCATGCATCTTAAACCATATATTCACAAATTCTAATGGTCCAATTGTGTCCGTTCAGGTTCAGATTGGGTTATTGCTACGTGTTAGAGGAGGAGTCGCCTCGCCTCGCCCGTGCGCCCCCGGCCTTGCAGTGTTATGTCCTAGTGTCCCACTCCTTCACGTGTTAAGTCTCTTCCTGTTACAAAATGGAGGGGATGGGGGAGCGGCAACGGCGCAGAGGTCCGGGGGCCTCGTAGGGGTCAAAGGGCGTGCTCGTGATGGGGGCCAGGCGTAAGGATGACCCCGCCATTCCTGATATGTTGTTCAGGCTGCGAGATTTCTCGTAGCCCGTCGCTACACAAGAAGGTCGATTGATTGATTGATTGATAGGTTGATGGATCGTTTGAACGATCAAATTTGTTTTCGGGGTGGGATTTAAGGCAAGACAGGTTTAGAGTGGGTGAGATTAGTTGTTTTTGAGTAATGAAGATGTAAAGTTATTGTTTTAAAATGGGTTCATAATTGATTGATGGTGATAGAATGAGCATAGACAGTTTAGAGGTTAAATGTAGATTACATTGAAGTTGTAAAGTGATTAGGGAAAAAAAAACACACAATGTAGATAATGAAAAAATGGTTTCATCACACAAAAAAGCAAACAAAATGAGAAAATGAAATGTCATAAGGTGATAAAAGACACATAAAGGATAGACATAGACAGAGAGACAGAGACACACACACAGACACAGGACAGGACAAAACAAGAAAATGCGAGTTATGAAATGTTATACAGTTTTTCAATTCCTTCACAGAACACATATAGACTCCTTTGTAGTCAGATACTGAGACATCCACACATCTCCACTGTTTGAATGAAGCACCTGTCGTGAGCAGGAAGTTGTCAAAGACACCGGCGACATTAGCGAGTGCCGCTAAGCTAAATGGAATGTTCAGACGGAACACAGGGGTTTCAGCCAATCAGTGGATGAGCAACGGTCGAGACTGAAACCAGGACATAGAGGACAGAAGCAACAGATACACACACAGGACTACACTTTCCCTCGCCAGGGACTGGACAGCATAAGGTTGTCAGGGACGACCTAGTTGCCACTTGAGAGCATATGTCATTTAAGCTTAATGAGTTGCTAATTATTACTTATCCTGACCCCCAACCCCAGCAGATTAGTGTCTGTCAAATAATGAATTGAATGGGAATGGACAGAATTTTAACTTCTGCAGTTCGTATGTGTGCCATCAAACTTCATCAGGAAGTGAAACACAGTTAAGTCCCTGACAACTTTAAGAGGCCAAACAACAACAGTAAAGGTACTTTACCAGAACATTCTACCAATGAGCCTGCATAAACCAGTCACAAGAGGGCCATGCTACAGGAAGTCTGCTATTTTTCTGTATACCTGAAGCCCAGCTGATTTGATTCCTGCCAGGAAAGCCATACTTATGACACTTATACAGACTTTGTGGCAAAAGATTCTAGTAAAGCAGTACAACAGTGGCGTCATTCCTTCAACATGTGAACCCATGTCTTCTATTTTTCTCCCACCCTCTCTCTCTCTCTCTCTCTTTCTCTCTATTTCTTTCTCTTTGGGAGAGGTGCTTTAGTGTCAGAAAGACCTGGGACACCATGTGCTGGAATGAGCTCTGATTGAAAAGGAGAGGTCTCTGTGGGGGCGGCTATTCGCTGTAAGGACACAGCCGAGCATGCAAACACGGAGGCTCCTGCTGGCGGCGAGGAGAGGATCACATGACACACGCTTCAGGGCTATTTCGCGCACTGCTGAGTCACCATGGTTGCGAGTCACATCTGGTGCGCGTTATGATTACTACGGCAATGACAACAGCAGCAGCAATGGCGGCACACATGCCAAGGAACCTGGGCGGCCTTCTAAACTCATCACACCTCTGGGTGGACCAGTGACCCGCGCCACTAGTCAGCAAGCCTCCTCATCGAATTCACCCTGCGTCACAGTCTGGACCCTCACATTTACTTTGCACATTTACTTCACATTGCACTTGAGTTTATATCCAACAAGGCCTCTCATATCTCTAGCATAATTCTACCTTAGAAAGTCTTCCACTGTCCACCATTTTGGCTGTCCTCCAAGGCCTCATTCCCCTGCTACTCTGCAGACTGCTGTAATTATAATATGAGGTGGAGGACTAAAGAGAGGTTCAAATCTACGGAGGAAAAAAAGCTCTGCAAGGATTCCTCCTGTGGGACATCGCTAGGCAGCTTCAAGCCACCTACTTTCCTTCTTTCTCACCACTGCTCCTCCTCATTACTGACACACTGTTCTATCTCTGTCCTAACATGCTGTGCCACTTAACGCACCTTTTTTTTTTTAATGGCCGCTGTTCTCACTAACAACACCCTCGTCATATCGCACACCAGAACAGTGGGCGAACGGATACACACCAGACCCAGAATCCCAGAATCAGCTCCTGTCTGCGGACCAAACCCCCCCGTGGCCCTTTCAACTCCCACTCCCACTGTTCCATGGCCCCTCTTCTTCCCAGCGTCTCCGCACTGGACCTGCGTTTGTGGACGCGTAGCCTCGGAGCAGAGTGAGGAGTGCCATGGCTGTCCCTTCCCGACTCTAGTGCATTGGACAGCACTCACTCACTCACTCACTCACTCAGGCCATAAATAAAAGTGCCTGCCTGTTCCCCACTCCCATCTCCTCTTGCAGCGCTGCACTATCTACAAGCCAGTAGTCTGCAATATTAATGAAGCATTTCCGTGCGGCCACTCAGCCTGGCCAGTGTGTCTGTGTTTGTGTGTGTGTGTGTGTGTGTGTGTGTGTGTGTGTCTATGTGTGTGGATGTGTGTGTGACACTCTGTGTGAGTGTATGTGTGTGACTGTGTGTTTGTGGGTGTGTTTATGTGGACATGTGTGTGCACATGTGTGTTTGTGCCCACCGCAAAGACAAAACCTACAAAAGCGTAAACAAAGTAAATGGATACTCTCATACACTGATATGGGACCTGTCAGTCAAAAACATAAATCTAGTGCCAATACCAAAGGTAAGGCAACACTTTCAGTTGTTTTTTTTACATCCTACCCTCTACAGTAAGCTAGATTTTAGTCCATTATTCTTACTCTACTCTCTTTGTACATCTTGTATCACGTAAGTGAAGAGAAGCAAATGAGTACATTTACAAAGATTTACTGAGGGAAATTATATGTAGAGTGCAAAGTCAAGAGTGTAATAGGTAGGAATGAAGAAGCCCACATACAAACGCGTGATATGACACAACCTGAAGAGAGAGACAACATAGAGCGCGTGAGACAACACCCCATCTCACCTGAACAAACACACACACACACACTCACGCTCACCTCATCTCCTCCTACACACACACACACACACACACACACACACACACACACACACACACACAGACACACACACACACACACAATAAAAAAAAAGATAAATGAGCAATCGTAAAATGCATCTAACGCATCTAACTAAGATACTGCTCTTGTGTAGCTAGTAGTTTTACAACTATCATAATTGTTAGTGTTTTGGAAAAAAGATGAACAAATATGAAACTAACATACAAACAAGACAGTTCTATACAAAAAATTCAAGTGCAAAGGGGCAAATCACTTATTCTTAGTGTGTACGCATGAAAGAAATTCTACACTTGTGTTACTGCGTCTGTCCTGCGCTCAATGTGACCTTCCCCTTGGAGCCACTCACGTGTCGCGTCTGGACTCCACTATTAAATCATGCCATTAGGCTTAGCACTCTGCCCAGGTGCATTTGTCTTGTGTTTGGTCTCCCTCACCATTACAATGAACATTTGTTGGATTAAGTGCTCAATAATTCAGTGCGGCCTCCAAGAGCAAAGTTGGCCCGTGAAGGTTTCGCCTGGCTCGTGCCGATGAGGTCATACTGGGCCGTTTCGAGATGATTAGTTTGAATCAATAGCCCCTATGCGCTTTAGAGCTGAATTAATCACAACACTTACTTTCTGCCAAGTCTTGCTGCACCGTCTTTGGGTTTTAAGCAGATTGCTGCTTGTTGCTTAGATGCAAACAGTAAAAATCAGCATAAATATCCATACTGACGAGTCGGTGCTTGTATCTACAGATGTTCTTCTCACACTATTAAAGTGACTGATGTGTAAGGGCCACAGCGCTTTATGAGGGTCTTACAGTAAACCTTTTTCCGGCGGCTAAAAGCTATTCATCACAGCACAATGACAGGCCCCGGACTGATATGTGCTGGAAAGAGAGAGAGAGAGAGAGAGAGAGAGAGAGAGAAAGAGAGAGAGAGAGAGAGACAGAGAGATAGAGAGAGAGAGGTTGAAACAAGAGAGTGAGAGATGGAGAGAGAGGGAGTCACAGAGGAACCTGCTACCTGCCTTGTGTGTAACTATGTACAAAAAAGCTGTCCGTATGGCCAGTAAAATGTGTGAAATGACAAGTCCAAACCAAAACTGCTTCCTCTACTGAGTTAATCCATGTTATGATAACAAGTTCCATATCCAGAAGTGTGAGAGTTAAATAGGTCTGTGGCAGAAAAACAGCTTGGTACTTTCTGGAATGCCATCTGTTACATTTTAACACGGAATTACCTGCAATGCAATTAATTGCTTGAATGTTTTAAAAGCACAGCAGTATTCAGAAAATCTCTGACTGCTAATTACTGATGATGACCTACAGCACCAATAGATTTTACGTGTTCACTTGTCACTTGTCACTCAACTGTATTTCCTTCATAATTTGGGATTAAAATAACATCAATCAAATTAAATAGTTGGATTGTGGGGGGAGCCGTGGCACAAGCACAACATCTGGGTGGGTCTCAGTGCCCATGGGGATCCAGGTTCGATTCCGACCACTGGTGGTAATTTCCCGATCCCACCCCATCTCTCCCTCCCACTCGCTTCCTGTCTCCTCTGATAACTTCTATCTTATGCAAGGAGGGTTTGGAATCAAAAATATCAACAGTCAGATTGCACACTACTGATACAATACTGATACCGACACACCACAAGAACAACACTGCAGGAAGAACACATGACAATCCAAACTAGGAAATAATAACAAGGACCTCCACAAAAACAGCACATAATATACACTTTGAAAACAATTACCTACCTACAGTCAGACATTGCAGACGCTATGAGATTAATACCTACCTACAGTCACACATTAGAAACGCTTGCACTGCAGTGGCGGCCTAGGGATGGGATGAAGAATGAGTGTTAGTTAACACACAGTGGTGAGGATGACAACACATGAATATGGACAGCACAGCAGAGACAGACAAAAAGAGAGAGAAAAGTACAGAGAGAGAGAGAGATAGAATGCAAATATTCCAACCAGGTTTTATTAGGAGGGACATTGCCTCAGAACTTCACATAGATGAGTATTGAACTACACTTCTATGAGCTGAGGTGATGGGTACAATCCCTCTGTCCTATGAAAAGGCCTGATGTTAACATGTTAGCCACTACTGTGTAGAAGACAAACTGTTTACGAGTGCACTGCAGAATGTTTGTCGGAAGTTGTGTCCTACTTCTGTCAACACTATGGAAGATACATGAGTACATCCGCTAGACATTGCCTCTATTTTCAACTCTTGACTAAACCCTCATACTGTTGCATATGGCTGCATGGGATCAATTGGCTGTTAAAGTCAGACCCAGCTTGTATTACCCACAATTAAGTCTATTGATTTGGTGTTGACCATAACACAAAGCCTCTGCTCAGCAGTTCAATAGGGCCTCTTTGGTGACAGATACATGAGCTTTGAGACCCATATGGTGGCCTGCTAGCCCAAATTTAGCCTGAGGACAAATGTCTCCTGCACCACTCGTAAAATGCATAAATCCCTGGTGCAAATATTTGCAGTGCTGGTTGCCATGGAAATGCACATAGATCACTGAATGGTTAAGGAGACGCATACATATACATACACACACACACACACACACACACACACACACACACACACACACACACACACACACACACACACACACACACAAACATATATTCACAAACTGTGAGGTTAAAAGGTCATGCCAGCAAGACAAATGGCAAGAAAAAAGAAAATGGGCGAGGTCATCTTGGAGGACAGAACAGGACAGAACAGGAGGACAGAACAGGAGAAGACAGCGCAGCACGAACACAAGAACATGGAGGAAAACAGAGACACTCCGACTGCAGAGGTTACCCATCAGAGTGCACTGAAGCCTGATGCTGGAGCACATGTCCACAAACCATGACACAGCATTTTAAATGCATAATGCATTCACATAATATGTGTGTCAATGAAGTTTGTTGTTCATGATTTGTGTCTGATGGCAACCTCAGATGATGGTCAGAAGGGACATAATGTGAGAGAAACAAACTGGATGTGAGTGATTATGAATTCTCAACTGTACTTATTGATTTGTTCTTCTTACTGTTACAACAGACCCGGGTGAGGGGAGGAGAAAGAGAATCAGCACTCTTAAACTGACTTTACAAGCTAGCTACATTCGTGGCGCCAGCTAAGGGAACTCTATAAGCCACAAAGGTACATTAACTACATTTAGCGCATTACTGACTGCACAGAGAGGACATGATGCTACAGCGCACATTAGATACACAGATAGCTTAAGTGCCATAAATTAAAGGGGAAAAATCAAGTACAGGAACTACTTTAGCTACAAGCTATTAGCCATTCAAGCCACATTAGCTTCAGACTGATATGCTCTTTACTGCATATCTTCACAGGGTTTGCCAGGGAACAGCACGCTCTCATGTTGAGTCTTATGGTCTTGAGTTGAACAGAGGGGGCCGGAATATATTATATATTAATACACAGACAAGAAGAAGAAGAAATATGGTACCAGTAATCCGGCCATACGATACAAACTGTACATACTGACAAATGAACAAACACACACACACACACACACACAAACAGAGTACAAACTAAGCACAAAGAAAACAGAAGATCTGACGATGTACAGATAAAAAGAAATTGACATAAAGTTTGACTGAAAGACAGAAACAAAAATGCAGGGCAAAGAAAGTGTTAAAGAAGAGAAGAAACAAAAGTAAGTGATAGAAACAGATTAAAGAAAATAGAGAGAGAGAGATAAAAGGAAATCATAAAGGAGTATATGGGTGAATAACTAAGACCATTTTGACCCTCGACTCTTCCTAAACCATGCACACACTGCAGCAGGACAGTAGGGCCACACAGAGAAGTGCCTGTAAGGTGAGAGGGAGAGCAGTGGCCAAAGGGACCAAGCACCAGAACCAGAAACTTCAGCCAGAACACAAACAGACAGCGAGAGAGCTCAGCTCAGAGCCACATGGCGCCAGAAGAGAGAGGGAGACTGGCACGGTCAGGTCCCACTTTAAAACTCACGAGGGGGGCGAGGGAGGCCGTGCCCTTCAACTCTGCCCATGCAGTCACACCAGTCAGCCTCCCCTCCACCCAGAGGTGGTGAGTTCAGCACACCACCACTGGGGCAGCTGGCTGACTGGGATAGTGGTGGTGCAATGCCCCAAGGGTGGTGGTGGTGGTGATGGGGTGGGTGGGTTAGGAAGCATGGAGGGGTAGAAGAAGCTAAAAGTGAGTGATGCCCCCCATAACCCACCTGACTCCCATAATTTCCTTTTGGTAGGCCCAGGGCCTCAGACGGATGGTATCACTATCAGTAGGCCTAGTGTGCCAGGCGGAGTGGGCGTCTGCCAAACTGAGGTTAGAGGCAAGGCAGAGCTGGGTCACTGGGCGGGCAAGGGCCCAATTCTCTGACAGGAAATACCCTCAAGTGGCTCACAACAAGGCACGATCAGATTGGAGAAGGAGCTTTTTTAGGGATACTTTTTTCCCCTGCCTCAACTCAAGCCCCTCGTTTTTGTTTTGAAGCAGGACAGGGAGAGTGATTTTGTTCCAAAAGACCTTGGTAAGGGCAAACCGAAGCCGTTCCAAGCATCCTTGGGGAGGGATACTTCTGCGCAAGGCTGGCTTACCTTCCCCCAGCCAGAGGTTGTCTGTCAATCAGTCAATGAGTACGTCCAAAGGTCTGTCAACGTGTCGGTCAGTGTGTCAGAGTTTTGCTCACATACAGAAATATATAGATATAGATATACACATACACAAAAACAAATACAGGAGACCCATAATCTTTGGGCTATAATAAGCACAGAAAGCACATTGTTCGGAGGTCGGGCGAATAGTACTCCGTAATTATGCCACACAAAGACACACACACAAAGCAATTTTCATGTAAGCAGTTGTGCACAGGAGAATAATTCATGTGTTTTGCGATGCAGACTCTCTTTCTCACTCTCGCTCTCTCTCTCTCTCGCCCCGTGGGTCACTGCCTAATGGAGCAAGGAGTGTGGAGCGTCGCTGAGCGTGCTGGAGAGGGATTTGTGCCCCCTCGCTCTGCGAGGCTACTGGCAGGACAGAAACATAACGCAGACGACGTGAATCGCCCGCCGCTGCTGTCGGCGGATTTGGCACAGATCAGGGAGTACTATTCGCGCGTCCTCAAGGGCTTCGCTGACCCCTACTGAACTTTGACCCCGGGAGCGACAGTCGAAAGCACAACGTCGCACCCACTCCACTGCACACTCTCTATGGTGCACAGCACTGGTGCACGTATATTATTACTGCATTTCTGTGTGTGTAAAACCACAACAGCAGTTTTTGGCTAAGGGTTTTCGCTAACGTGCGGGTGTACAACAGAGTGCGACGTGTGTGTGCGCTCAACAGTCCTTCAGGGTCAAATGTCACCAGGGCAGAA